>NW_019170103.1:0-133417 GCF_001792695.1 Aspergillus bombycis
TTTTTTTTAAAAATTAAAAAAAAAAAAAAAAAAATAGTAAGTTTATGGATGGCTTTGATATATTGGAAATAGTGAATGCGGGCTCTACGCTCCATCCAGTGTAGCTGAAGTAGGCCTTCTTATGCTTGTATATTTACGTGCATTGAAGTATTCCCTCTTCTCTATACACCCGTGTGCTAAATAGCACAAATGAAGAAGACAGCGCCTCAGTAGCCAGATAATAGGAATGATGACCCGCTCTGAATGTACACACAACAGATATATAAACGATCATCGAAGCACATATATCGCTGATCTAAAGTGTCACAGAGAGTAGGATTCTAACGCATGTGGTCTAGAGAGATATATATCCAGTTTAGGGTAGCTTACTTAGTCAACGATGACCAAAGCTCGAGCTATTGCATTAGTTGCACCGCAAAAGGTGATGGAATATAGTCCATATTCCTTTGAACACTTCAAGTCGATCCTCAGCATTGAACAAATCGTACCATTTCGTTCGCCGCAGCTGTAGCACATGCCACGGTTGTCCTGTAGCATCAGATTCGGAAGGAAAACCGCTCTCCCCCGAGGTTATGATATCAATGTATCGGCGATGGACGCGCAAATGAAGGATAGATATATGGTGGTTGACACAAGAGAGCATATAGATCTGCGGCGGCTGGTCAGCATGAAAATTATAACTGCCGTGCTTTAACTACTGACATCATCAAATGGGTTGTCTGGGCCCTTCCCGATCTGTATATATCTCATTCGCTTGTCCCAAAGACCAGGGCCTGGCTGAACAATTTTCCACTTTTCGCTGTTACTCAACTTCTTTGAGGACCCAGGTCGACGGGATGCTAAGAAGGGATGTTCGTATTTAGAGCGCTTGCGAGAACTCCCATTTTCCGACACCGGCTTTTCCTCACCATTGGTAAAATTGCCACTATCACCCACTGCATCATTGGGTGCACCACCCCATCGCGGCGTCGCTGTCCACCATTTTCCCTCGCCAGGTCTCACTTCTGTCATTCCTTGACGTGCTCGTTCTTGGGCGGCTAGAAGCATGCCACCAACCTCACGTAACAAATCACATACCTCCCCAAATCCAGTGCCAGGAACGTCCCCAGGCGCCCGGAAGCACGTTTCAGGTCGGCACTGGGCGGAAAAGACGGGTCCTTCCATGACACCACTTCGTGCTAGCTGCCGATCTTTAGGCGATCGAGCAGCCGCAAACGTCTGGCGAACAGGGAATAACAATGTTCGGAGGGATAGTCTCGGAGGCAGCATGGGAAGGGCCACTTGGCACCCAAAAGGCCAGGCCGCCATTTCGGTCAATGCCCTAATCGTTTCTTCCCGAATATCCTCTGGCATTTCATGACCAGCGCCAATACGACGGCCCGTGTACATTGCTACTAATTCAGGCTCACCATCCCTCTCGCTAGGAACATTGTTTTCAGGAGCTGCTGCATTTAGTGGGTGGTCAATGTCCATCTGAGTCTCCGGATTTTGCTGAGTCTTGCAGGGTGACGGTTCATTGTCCGTCTGCATTCTGTCTCCGGACTCGCCTTCGGCCGCCTGGTTGGGAGTTGCAGGACGTTCAAAATAGTTATCCAAGCTCGTGTCCCAGTACTGTGCCATTCGCTCTAGCCCCGTCCAGAATTTTCGCGCATGGGTCACCCGGACCCTTTGACGTCCCTCGCGCGGAGGTAACCGTGCCACCTCTCGAAACGCATCGTCATTTTCCAGAAGTAGTTCCTCCTTCAGCACATCAAATCGCTCTTTTGGTGGGTAGGAATTCCCATTCTCCATCAAGATCGGGGAACCATCTTCGGTCAACGGGGACGAATTGGGTGACGTATCTTCCCAAGGCAGAGGAGGAAAAAAATCGGGCCCATCCTTACGGACAATACATGAAGCAGAGAGACCTGTTTCCACCTTCAAATTGAGGGCTTTGAACTTGTCGAGTGTGATATCTTGTGGCCTTCTGATGGACGCTAGAATATCATGAACTTGCCGCAAAGACGCCTCCGGATCATCATCTGTGGCATCAGGGAGCTTATACGCTGGGAAGTCCAAAGGTGTTGGGCCTGATGGAGCTCGTCGCTCCCTGTCAGGCTCTGAGCTCACTGAAGGGAAGCCTACCACAATGGTTAGCCCTGCAATTTGACTTGACAAACGTCATGATTTTGTTTGTGTTTTGTTATTAAAAGAGAGCGCTATGCGGATATTTGGTTTCGGTGGCAGACCCGAGTATTTAGATGGACCAAATTCCGCCATAGCTTAGAAGAGCTGTTAGCGAGGCAGACAGCTGATACTTGTCGTTCTAATATAGAGCGACCGGGGAATCGTAGCGCACCAAGTTCAGAATATTAGGTGGGAGGACCTTCGTATACCATAAGCCCACACAGCTGCCGCGTCCACAATTGGATCATGTAGGGTATATACGGTGGGCAACATAATGCGCGGGGTGAAGCAAGGTGACGATAGAAGAGGGGAAGCCTTACCCAGCGAACTACACCATCCGAACATGATACGAGGCTTCTAACTAGTGACAAAACACTACTTCAGTTGAGAAACAAGATCAATCAAGCAACGGACACTTGATTTGGCGTTGGTTTGAAGTGAGTGAGGCCGAATAATCACATCGCATGCACAGCCAGTATGAGGGCTTGAGGGGGTCAGGTGCGGTGGGGGTTTGGTTAAGGATAGGGGCCAAAAGGTAGTGAAAGGGTGGGCCAGGGGCAAAGTGACAGAGAAGAACCAACCGTGGAATAGAGTAAGATCCAACCAAACAATGAGAATCTTGTCGTGGTAGGTTTTTTGGTTGGTGAAAGATAATCTAACAGGAAAAGGGAACAGAAGGCATGGAGGGGCCAAAGTAATGGGCCGTTAATGCTTATGGGCTACTTCGGCTTGGGGTGTTTTGCTAGTAGTATGCGGGAGTGCGGATTAGTCCGTCTCTAGTGCTGGCGGCTTTTTTCGTGGGATAAGACAACATTGGGGTTTACACAATACTCCGTAGTTCACTGGTTAGTTACTGGTGATTAATTAATAACATAGCCCCTGACATGGCTGATTTTATCGCTATCCTTTGGCCACGCCCGTATAATGTATAGAAGAACCCCCCGGGGCAATGATCATATATTAGAGGAAAGACTAAAAAAATGGCGGCCACGACCTGTTATATTGTCTGGACTGTATTGTGCCAAGTACGTAAGTGTTATGCAGCCTTCCATCCAAGGTAACCTTTGGGGACAACTTCTCCACCGCGACTGTTATATGGCTGCCAATGGTGGCTGATAACCGGACAAACCGGGTGGAGTTTTAAGGAGTTTTAAGGAGTTTTGAGTTGATCCTTGCCCTAAAATTTCGACAGGCCGATGGAAGCTGTGTCAAGACTCGAGACTTCTATTGATTGGGAAGGTAATCCTATGCTCTGCATGTGTCTCTGATCAATCCGAAATCTCAATGGTTGAAACCTACCGTCCTTGAGGTGGAGGGCAAAAGAATCATTCGTTTTACCAGTGGGTATGGCACACACACACACACACACACAAAAGACCAAGCGGCCGGCAAGAATCGGGCCGAGAGAATTAACTAACTACTAGTAGTTAGTTAAAAAGATGCTAGAACGAAATCTGAGTCAGCAGAATTGCTTGGTGCACATGACATCACCTGAAAGCCGTGATGAGGCTAGTCTCCAAGGAGCCTGATGGTCCAGTGACCCCACTCCGAACTTGTTGCGATTTGCGACTGCAAATGCAAATGTCAATGCCAATGGCACCGCAATTCAAGTGAACTTCCTCCTCGTCTCCCTTCGCTTCTTTTCTACTAGTTCAATTGCCGGTCGCAATCTCGGGTCACACCTGCATTAATTAACCTTCCGCCGAGGACGCTTTTTGACGCTGACATTGACCATCCACCTTTCTTACCTCAGAAGGATCCAAGTTTCTTCACTAACTACCCCTTCACTGTGTTTTGTTAGCGAAATCGGGGGCTGGGGGCTTAAAGTTCCCTTCCCCCCATGCAAGTGAGACTAACAGCGCCCAGGTCCCAATGTCACAGACCCCCTCTGTGAAAGGGATTGGATGTTCTGGATGGATAGTGTTTCAGCCTTTCCTCCGATGCGAGTCAACAGCCATCCATCCCCTGCGTAAGCTTCACCGAATAGTGTTTTCCAGGTCTCTCTTTTATTGAATGTTATGTTATGGTCCGTCCGCGTTTGGCTACACGCCCGGCTAACCTCGAGTTTCAGTTCAAGGTTGTTCCTTTTTCACCCTCTTCTCTTGGACTTGGTTGTATTGTTTGTTCTATCTTCTTGCGTCTTCCTCGATCTATATTGGTGTGGTTGACATCCCACCTTCGCACCCCTCTCTAGATCACTAGAGACTGCTTCACCATCCTATCCTGAAACGGGAGGATTCCACGCGAGTGAACGCCTCTGACACCTATTGTCATGGCTTGTTTTCTGCAATCTGTAGAGAGAATATCATACTGAGAAGAACCTAATATGCTTGCATCTGTCTTTCCTTATTCATAGTCCTGGGTCTTCGTCGGTTACACGTTCCTTTCGGTCGATTTTTTTGATTGATATCGCTACTCACCGTCATACGCGCCGTCCTTGCTGACAGTACTCGTTCCTTTCCTTTTACTGTGGTGTTATTTGACGCACTACGCCGTGCCTTTCCTGCTCTAGCAGAACGGTTGTCACGTCCCTCTAGCCTGCGGGCTTGACGACATGTCAATGTCCAGTCCTTCCATTATCTTTCATCAGGGCTTACGATGTACTAAAGTCCCGCGAAGGTCAGCCGCGGCTGTATCGCCTTCCATCAATCTCTCCACCTCGACTTCCTCCCCGATAACTACCACTTCGACCGACGGACCAAACTTAACTACAGATCCATCACCAGACGTTGAGACCTCCCCATTCAATGACCCTACTACGTTAAGCACATCGCAAGCAACGGCGTCGCAATCGAGTACAGAAACGCCTAACACGATACCAACGCATCTACCACCTGTCAGCTCTTTCGTCATCACCACTACAGTTAGTGATTCGTATCCTTCAAGTACTGAGGGTATTACGAAGACATACAGTCTAGTATCATCCTATGATGCCGGTTATTCAACGCTGGAGCCAATTGCGTCAAGCATACATAGCAGTTTCTCGAGCTCGAGCTCCACAGAGGCTATCCTAAGGCATACCTCCCGTACGAGAGGGCCTTCAACGGCGACTACCTCAACGGCAACGGGAGATGTCCTTCCCAAAAACAACTCGGATCATGGAAGTTCACTTTCGTCTCCAGACAATGGATCACGTGCCTCGCTCCGCACTCTACTTGGCAGCGTACTCGGTGCGATGGGCTTCATTGCAGCTGTTTTTCTGATCTGCTTACTGTTATTCAGACACAGGCGGAGGAGATCAGGCGGAGACCAATGCTTTGGAGGGAATGAAAAGCTTCTAAGAGCCGACCGACAATCGGCAGATTCCTCGGCTGGCTTACAGTACGGATACGTTTCTGGAGGGTCTATGCGCTCGCAATACAAATATGCACCAGAAGCTCGGATGAGCGCCTACTACCAGGATGATAGCAATCGAGCATCAGCGTGCTATTCGGATCCTTTTTCAGATTCCGCAGAGATGCATGGAAGATTGCGAAACGACATGCTTGGAATAGAAGATACAACTCAGTCTCTATTCATGGACCAAAAATATGACCAAAAGCCGGTTATTCCAGGGGAGAATCTACCGCTTCGAACATTTTCCGATAGCATTTTACCAACTGTCCATGCGGGGCGAAGACGGTCCGAATTACCCTTGAGCTCAGAGCACGGATCTATTTATAGCAGTGATCGTAGCTTGGGCAGCACTCTCATTCTTCCTGGGCGAAGTAGTCTAGGGAGCAGCTTGCAGAGATTCAGCTACCGGGTTTCGGCGGCAGAACTTGAACCATGCGGTGCAAACGAACTGGTGACTAAAATTAGCCCGCGCAGTACACGGAGTGATCCGTTTGATCTGGAAGTTCCAGCGAGGGCGGTACACCCAATTGGTTCAGCGACGCAGCTAAGACCGTAGGTGTAGCCTTTGGTGTCATAACCCAGGCGGTCGTCGCTAAGGTCTTCCTAAAGAAGGAATCAGCAGTGAAGCAGTGGGGTGTGTCTCTGCGGTAGTATACAAGATATGTGACACGAGCCATGAAGTTCTCTTAGGTTGACATTGAGGGATACATGGGATGGTTGCATTGTATTTCTCTTTGATATCATTCGCAGTATATTGTACTTTAACTTTTTCTTTCACCTCAGCCCTAAGCTGGGCCAGCGATAATTATGTACGATACTCCATGATGTAACACTAAAACTGTTGAACATTGCCTTGCCGTTTCTGATATACATTCATTGGCTATGACATCGGTGTGCTGGTTGGTTAACCCTAGGTCCACGCTAGTGGTGAAACACATTTCAGGTTTACAAAGAGATGTCACTGATTAGGTTTAAAGAGGGGTGCTGTGTTGAGCATCTCATTCCATTGAAGGTGGGTTGGTGTGAACTAATAATATTCGATTCTTTTGTTCGTAGGGCCGCAGCGACGGGGTTCCAAAAATATATCTTTGTTGAAACTCAAATATCCACCACTATCAGGAATAACTGAACAAACAAAGAGGTTATTTCGAATAAGAGAATCACCTAAATTTCGACGTACAGCGGTTGATAGTTTGCTATTGATGTCGGGAAGATGGCTATAGATAGAACGGGGAAAAAAGGAGGGGGCAGGAATATTTGAGGTGATATACCCACCATGATGGCTATATTCGTACTCCCACCCAACTTGGAGGGTCTAGACCTACAGCCGCATGGTGGTTGGCGTGCTGGTGGAGATTTCATGGTTGAGTTGTACGGGTAGATGTGTACCCACGCGGAGGGGTGTATCTACAGGTACATCACAGAGCGATTATGACCTCATGCTGAACACAATTCACATTTACATGACCTAACCCTCGAGTGAGATTCAGTAAAACGTTACGACATTAGGAGATAAGATAGATGCGGTAGAAAACAGCCTGGTTTGGGGAGGTCGAGAGAGAGGGTATTTGAAGAAGTTTGAGCATCCGGGCGTTTTGGGAGGGATTGAAGAGCAGTTGAGGTAGAATGCAGATGAAAAAATCGGAGTATTCGTATCACACAAAGCGCCATGCCATTGTTTTTGCTTTAATCAAATGGTATTTTTCATTCTTTTCCCTGGTTCTCTTTTCAGACGGCCCATGGAAGAAAAGAGATGCATTCATTTCCTTCTGTTTCCCCAAGCCCCCGTTCCAGGATCACCCTTGTACCAAAAACCGTCCCGGATGAATCAAAGCCATTGAGAAAACAGAAATGGTCGACCTAGACTTTTCTTGTAGGCTGACCGAGTCTCTTGATTTCTCCTCCCAGTTCAACCTCCGCACCGCCAAAACACGTTGTCAACGGATGGGAATTTACTCCTGGGCCTCGCCGACCAGAGCGTTGCGCTTGGCCTCGAGACGTTCTTGACGTCTCTCACGGAGAGCCTTGTTCTTGGCACGCTTGGCATCCATCTCCTCCTTGAGGACACGCTCACGGTGACGCTCAGCCTTGGCCTTTTGGATCTGTTGGAGAATATAAGTCAGTATTCCGGTCGCCGTATCAATTGTGTGGGGGTCTTGATGACATCGAGGGCTCGCGCATGAGCCCACCGAGAAACGGTGATTGAGAAGGGCGGATTGGGCGGAAACTTACGTGCTCAACGAGAGCGCGCTTGTGCTTGAAGGTGTTACCCTTGCTCAGGTGGTAGAGCTCGTGGTAAAGGTGCTTGTCGATCTTGCCAGCAGCACGGTAGCGGACGAGGAGGCGACGGAGAACACGCATGCGGCGCATCCAGAGAATCTGGCTATATTATGCGAGAACCCATCAGTCAAAGAGTTCCACCACGGCATAACCCATCACGACATTGATTCCATTGGTCATGGACCAGCCAACCGTCATTCGTCGCGTCCCAGGGAAAGTAGGATAACTGCATACCTGGGCATACGGGCCTCCTTGGTACCCTTACGCTTACCCAGACCGCGGTTTCTGCCGATTCTGCGGGCGGCGTTGAGCTCACGGGCACGGACGCGGGAGTGCATGGTGACGGGCTTGCGGATGATGAGGCCATCGCTGACGAGCTTGCGGATGGTCTGGCGGGAGTTGGCGTTGGAGATCTCATTCATCTCATTGGGGTCGAGCCAAATCTTGCGCTTGCCGCAGCCCACCACGGAGGCGGCGAGGCGCTTCTGGGTGCGAAGGTTGACCCTGTGGATGAAAAACCGTCGGTCAGCATGAAGCCCAAATCGATCGAACAAATTGTTTTTCCAAAGGAGTAGTCCCAGAGGGGCCGTATCGGGGGGGCGTAATCAGGGCATATAAGGCCACCGAAGAGCAGTGATCCCCCAGCAAAGTCACGATATCACGATTTGGAGATGAACTCACATCTTGATGTCGGCGTATCGACGGTCGTTGGCGGATGATGTTCGTTGCACTCGTCGACGGGTGAGAATCCAGAAGTGAGGAGTTTGAAGATACGCCGGCTGATTAGCTCAGCAACTGTGCTCCTAAGCGAGACTGATCCACCTTAGGGCTTGTGCCCCAGATCTTCTAAGCAGGCCCCCCTCTTCCGTCATGGCCATGAGCATTGGTAGGACGTACCTCTGCATGTCCTTTCTGGAATAATAGCCTACCGTAGTATTGTTCTCCTGGCTCTCCGACCGTATACCCTTATCCTAACCAACTGAAGGGCGACTGACCTTTGATGTTCGTGGGGAATCCACCAATGGTGACCACGTGACCATACACAGGGAGGGCGGAGGCTGACCGCCCGATAAGGCTCGTCAGTCTATCTAGCTACATACTATACATCCGCATCTCAAGAGGAGAAAAGAAAATCATGCATTGGTCACATCGTCGTCATCATGATCATATCTACTCACCTGGCTTCACTTCTTTTCGGTTTTGCTTCCCTTTCTCATATAGACAAATATAACCAACCAGTCATCCTCCTGACAGAAAACAACAGCAACCACATACAAATGGGGTATAGATCTAGTTCATGCAGCGCTGCAGAACAGAACTACCATAACAATCACTCATCCACGGGGCCTTCCTCCAAATCCACCTTTCCAATACTCCACAACTCTTTCTCATCCTCCACTTCGTCGTTGGAGAGACCCAGGCCTCCTTGTCCACCCTCAGCTTCCTTGCGTTCCCGAGATTGACTAGCCAGACGTAGCGCAATTCGTTTGAAGTAGTCCGACATACTCCGTTTTGGTCCTGGAGCAAGCTCGGCCCCCGGCCCAGCCATATACTTATCGAATACGGCACTCTCTGACTCCACGACCGAGAAGATCGCCAAGAAGGCAGCCTCGGCCGCCAATTTCACGGGGATAACCATGTCGCGGACGCCGGCGAAGATTGGTGGCGCAAGCAGAGCCAGATGGGGCCGGGTCAACTCTGGATGAAGACGGCTGACGGTCCGCATAACAACTAGCGCCAAACGACGTGTGTCCGAGGGTGCACCTGGCTGAATGCACGGTGCCAAGGCTTCGAAAATAGCCTTGTTATTCTCGAAACTGCGATGCTCATCGTCGATCAACAGGTATTTTCCAGCCGCCAGAACACTGTTGTCGGCAATGAAGGTCTTTCCAGTGTTAGCATCCTAGCTTTGTGCGCTGGAATCGTATATTGACTCACATCTTTATTTGTCACGCCCTGACTGATAACTGAGATCGTTTCGGCGGCGAAATTCTCCGTCAAGGATGCTGGAGAGTCAACAAGCAAGGCGTTGAGCCCCAAAATTGATGAATGCGTAGGGTGTGTCGTAAGCACGCGATTCCTTGCAATTTCATTAGTTCCAGTGCCTTTCAAGAAATGTATGGAAGATCAAACATACTTGATAAGAGGGGTGGCAGTGGCTGGAGGGAGGACCTTCACCAGCGCACCAAGCAACTTGGCATTCGTAATGGCCACAGAATCTATCAGACAGTTAGATATGCAACGAACTTTTTGTAGGCTGTCATAGAACCTACCCGTTTGATCGCTAGCGTCGTCATCGATAAGCGCAAGAATAGAATTCTTGGAAGCCTCGCTCATGTTAGCACCGGCCTTGCCAACCACCTCTTGGAGGGCCTTCATCATGGCATTTCTGACGCCAACATCGGCGGTCTTGGTTCCCGCAATAAGCTCTGATCTCTAGGTTAGCACTAACTCCGTATCCACAGTTTAGAGAATAAGGAAAACCGTACCGGCAATAAGGGGATCAACTCTTGGCGTCAACGTGATCAGAATTCCAAGACCCTTGGCAGCCCTGTTACGCAAAGTTTCACTGGTCGTGTCTGCCAAACCTCTAGCAAACGTCCGTTGAAGTTGTGGCAGGAATGGCTTGACAGCAAGCGGGATCTTTCCCAAAAGCTTGTTGAGAGTGTAGAAGATAGCGCCTAGTCGGTGAGATTAGTTGTCAATAACTTACTCCACAGAGAAGCACGAATGACTTACACTTAATATCTACTGATCGCTCAGACACCACTCGAATGAGAGGACCTGTGATCTGCGTCACGAAGAGTTTCAAGGAATCTGCTGCAGTACGATCAATGATGTCACCGATGGCAAGAGCCGCCTGGGTACGCTGCTCAACACTGCCGTTGAGAAGAGCCTGCAGGAAGATCGGCAGGATAGCGGTGATGCCCTTTGGCAAGCTGAAGCCAGGAAGATTGGCTCCAGGCACACCCACTCCCCGCAGGACCTGACGAGTGGGGATGGCCAACACCTCCATTTCCTCTTTACGCATATGGGATGTTAGGCCACTCAGCGCTGTCCACGCAGCCTTGACCACACCCTTATCATTGTCATCGAAGGAAATCAGCAAGACGCGAATCAAGTCTTGGTGATATCTAGAGTAGTCGATCGTAGCATCCGAGAAGAACTTGTTCAGGTGAATTGCCGCCTGAGCACGGCGTAAATGGTCATCATGCTTCATCAGCGACAGCATGACATTGATAACAACGTTTAAGCCATCAAATTCATCCACTGATACCAAGACGGTATCGAATGCGTTGCACAACTCGTCGCGGAGAGCATCGTCTGTAGATGATATGATGTTGTCCATCAGGGAGTTCAGGATTGTGGGGAGTCTGCGTGTCATCGCAGAGCCTGCCACCTCAGCAAGAGAAGCAAGTGCCCTGGCGTTGAAAGCAGAAATAGGAGAGGTGAGCAATGTCGGAATAAGGTTGGGAAGGATAATGTTGGCCCGTGTTTGTTCAGTCAGAAGAGTCAAAAGGGCCGATAGCGCTTGCTCAGCATCTTCATCATTTCTCAATAGTAGCAGAAGATGGGGCAGAACCTGATCCACAGCCTTCTTGCCCAGGATTTGCTGTAAGGCGTCGAAAGCTTCTGCAGCAGCTTCACGCACATCCTCATCGTTGTCAACAAGAGCCACCCGAACGGTAGAGATAAGGACCTTCTCATAATCCTCCAGGGCTTCGGCAGTTGCAGAAGTAATGAGTTCCCGCAAGGCAATGCAGATGCCTTGCTTAACGTCCACATCTGGCGATGTTTGAAGCCCTTCCTCAAGGGAGGGAAGCAGACTCGAGAGAACAGTTTCTCCGGCCTTCTTAATAAGATCTCCAAGTGCATTACTGGCAATGACCTTCTGCTCCATGTTCGAGGATCCAAGACGACGAATAATAAGCTGGGATAGAGTAGGCACCATATCCTTAAGTGTTTTCGGAGACGCAACAAGCGCCTTCCAGACACCCATTGCTGCGCTCTTAACAAGACCCGAGGTATCGCAGCGACAGATGAACAAGGCAGATAGAACCCTATTCCTTCTTTCCTCTCCAAGAACTTCCAGCAAGGACTGTCCGGCCTGGTGGGCTTCTTCCTCCTCTTCTTCGCCATCGGCCTTGGCCGTAATACCAGTGATGCTGAAGAGAAGATCACCGACCAGCTCAACCGAGCTCAACCGGATACGGTAACTGTCGTCTGCAAGGCCGCGCTCGAGCTCTGGGAGAAGGAGATCAATCGCCTTGGAAGAGAAATTTTTAACTAGCAAACGACCCGCTTTAAGAGAGGTCTCGCGGATTGAGTCAACGTCATCAGCCAGACCAGAGAGGATAGGCGGAATAATCTTGCCCAGGTAAGTCGCAAAGCTGTTACCGAAACAAGCTGGAAGGAAGATAAAGAGAGTCATGAAACCTTCACGAACAGCTGGCTTGGAGCTGGAGACGTTCTGTAGTATAGTAGGCAGCGTCTCCTCGAGTCTCGTGGTACCCAATCCTGCCAGAACCTCGGAAAGGGCTTGAGCAGATCCCAGTCTATCACCGGCGCCGGTGTCGGATTTTAGAGTAGCCATGAGGTTAGGAATAAGGTCTGGAAGGGCATCTTCTCCAAGTTTCTCAATAAGTGATCCAAGGGCCTTGGACGCAGTAGCACGAGTGGTGGGTACAGGATCGATGATAGCCATTTGCAGTCCAGAGACAATGATTGGCAAGTGCGATGTGAGGTCTTTGCGCTCGGTAAGATGGGCCAAACTGCCAATAATTTGCGCAGACTTCCGCTTTGTATTCGATCTGTCGCCAAGACCACGCTCCAAAATACGAACAACAAGCGCCAGGGAAGGGGCATCCAGGTAATGGACGAAAGAAACCTTGATGAGGGAATCCAAAGCCTCGTCTGTATGCTTCGTTGGATCGCTCAGAGCTTTTAGAAGCACGCTAACCAAGCTCTTGATCTCTGGATTACTGATGACCTCACCGAAACGTTGGAGACTCCGGTTTGCAGCATTACGCACTTCCTTGTGCGTATCGTTCAGGACTACCGTGAGGGGAGGAATAATATCAGGCAGGCTTGCTGCTAGTTGCTGTGGATCAAGGTAGGCCATCGCACCAAGCAGATCACAAGCACCCTTTTGACTACGCCATTGAGTATCATCAAGGCCGTCAAGAAGGGTAGGAAGGATTTTCTTGACACCATAAGAACTGAGGTTGGAAAAGCAAGCCTTTGCCGCATCAAGACAAGCGTCACGAACATCAGCATTGGGATCACCGAAGCTAGCCAGAAGCTGCGGAACGATCTGGATAACGTATGGCTCAAAAGTGCGGCCCAGGATTGTTGCAAAAAGTTCGTAAGCCAGTAGAGCACCTTGTCTCTGATGTGGTTCCTTTTTGTTTTCAGTGGCTGCGCGAAGATGGGTCATGATCTGGAATTCTCGTAAAGATAAGACACCCCTTCCACTGACAATGCCTGCAAGCCCGTAAGCTGCTCCACGTTGAGTGGCATACTTCTTGGACTGTAAAAGCTGGTCCAGCATCTCCTGCACGTAGCCAGCGCTTTGAGAGCCCGACAGTCTGATGAGAGGCGGTAGACATCCAGAAACAGCGGATTGAACAGATTCAGAAGGAGTTGGGAGGGTAGCAAGCAGCCTCTTGATAACAGTTTGCAAACGCGGGTCGTCTGCTTTAAGATGCCGGGCCAGAGAGCCATAAAGAACAACCACCGCCTCGTTGAGAAGGTCAGAGGTCTCACTTCCCTTATCTGATGTTTCCAGAGTCGTTTCTAAGATATTCATCAATTCTTCAACCTTGTGCTGGCCACGCTCAGCAATGACAGATCTGCCGCTATCAGCCATCTGTGCTCTGACCACAGGGCTTCGGTCAATCAGAGGTCCTCGTTCGATCAAGAATCTGAGGAAAGACACGATCTGCTCGCCCTCAAACCCGTTCGTCATGGCAGTAAAAGCGAGGGCAATACCGCTGCGGAATTCCCAGCGATCGGCCATGTCCATCTTCTTCGGCATCCCATATATATCCTTTTCTGGCTCCTTAGGCTTGGCCTCGCTTTCGTACTTAGCTTGCAGTTCCGAAAATATTTCATCAAACTTGGTAGGATTGGACTCAAGGGCATGTGCCAACGCACGAGCAGCGGCACCGCGGAGCTGGGAATCCTTGGAGGCAAGATACGGGATAATTTTACCGTAGGAAGAGTCATCGACCTCCAGTGCATTATCTTCCCAGATTGTCTCGGCTATTTCGGCGTTTTCCTCCACGTGGTCATGATATTCTAGCCAGATGTGTTCAGAGAAGTCTAGGTCGGTCAGGTCAATCTCGGCATCGATAGCCTGCAGTACAGCCGTGCGAACAGATGCATCTGAAACGATGGCGCCCTGCAGAAGAACGTCTAGTTCAGCATTGTTGATGGTAGGTGAGATACACCTGCAGAAATCGAACAGAGTATCCTTAACCAATTTGTAATGCTGAGTGTACTTTTGCATTGATGTGAGCAAGTGATCTAGAACTTCAGCACGAGGGAGACGTTCGTCGGTAAATGACCCTGAATGGAAGGACAGGAACTCAAGCGCAAGTAGTACTTGTTCACCTTCCTCATCTCCCTTTTGTTCATCAATTCCGTTTCCACTAAGAACAAGGAGAACAAGTGGAAGGATGTATGCCAGAGACGTGACATCAAACGGACGTTGCTCGGATGCAAACCGCAGACGATAAAGAATTCTTGTCACAAGTTGGCCGAGGGGTTCTGCATCCATGTCGGGGGAAAGTTGGCTCCTGCCAAGTGCCCGCAGAGTCGCAATGCCCACGAAGGATCGCAATGGGCCCAGACGTGAAGATACCTTCTCCGCGCACTTGATATAGGCCCTAGACACGACATCACCGGCAAGTAAACCTGCACCAGCCTTCACGAGGGACAGCAAAGATCCCACTGCGGTATTGATCCAGCCATCCGCTTCGATTGCCGGGCCGCTTGCAAGACCCTGCATGATCCCAGCGCCTCTTTCAATCCTTTTAGCTTCCCGCAGAACTTCTTCACGAATCTTGGACTCTTTCGCAAGCTGGGCTTTGACTTTAGATTGCTCATCCGCAGTCAGTTTCTTCTGTTTCTGGCCCTTTTTCTCGGCCAGCTGTGCCCGTAACTCCTCTTCCCACTTGAGGATGTCATAGTCTTTAGTGTTCTTATTGAAAGCCGACTTCGACTTAGTGCTGAGGACATCAACAAACATGGTTCCTTCGGGGGTCCGAGCAATGGCAACGTCAGTTGGAGTGAACTTGGACACACGCGAAACATCCAAATCGTCCTTGATCTGAGCCACAAGCCGGGAAACCATAGTGTCAGGCGCCACGAAAGCCAACTCGCCGGCAGCGCTCCAAATAGCATCGTCGACTTGAGGAACTCTGGATTGAACTGGGTCATCATGCACTCGGGTCAATTGATTCATAGACTCATCGGGGAATTCGCGGACGAGGTTGCCAGGGTCGATGCCAGTTCTCAGACAAAGCGTAATCCATGAGACATTCGGGATCATCTCAGGACGGCCAATGACGATGAGTTCAATAAGCTGGTTCTTCATTTCTGAAGAAGCTTTCTCTAGTTCCGGAAGACTCGATACAGGTGAACAAATAGCTTTCGTAACCAAATGAAGGAATTTCAGGCTTTCCGATCCTGCAGATACAGGCGCAGATTCTTTATCAGAAGTCCTCAAAGAAAGTATCCAACCCCACAACGAATCTATCACGATGCGACCGATAAATCCTACTCGTTTAAGATGAACTTCTGACAGGATGCTAGCGGAACGCTCTCGGAAGTTTGATTGAAGCCCGGGCATGGTGATGGCATAGATAAACGCCTGGCCCCATGCAATCTTGGCTGCGTCTTCTGCACTCTCAAACTTAGATCCAGACGAAACAGCTGCAAGCGTTCTCGTAACCCACTCGACCTCTCCTTGGGTGGCCAACTTTGAATAAGCTTTCGGGTTGAGAAGGAGAGATGGCTTAGGACTAAGAGCCATCATCTGGGCCGCCAATTCTTCCCATATGGCCTTTTCGAAGCCCTGTACTGAAGACAACCGCTCAGCAAGTGCAAGGAAGACGTAGGCCGTCGATAACGATCCATTCTGGGCCGACGGTAAGGGGTTGGAAGCCACTTCGTTGAACAGATCCTTCATTTTACTCATGAATTTGGTCACGAACGACTCAACTTCAGGACTAACTAGGGTCGATGAATCAGTGTTCCAGAGCAATTCTCCCACATTGAGCTGCCAAAGTTTTCGGAATGGAATTCTTTTCTCTGCAGATCCCTTCACGATGGTGCTTATAACATCATCGTTGACCTTTATCTTGTGTTGGACGAGAAATGCTAGATGTTTACAGAATGCTTTTATTTCCTGTTCCAGCGCAGCTTCGTTGGATTCTCGTGTAAACACGGGAACAAATCCCTGGACCACTTCCTTCGAAATATCAGCGGAAGGCAGAGTAGCTGAGAGTGCCTGAGCATACACGGCGCGCTGCTCGGGGTTTGTAATTTTCTGCGTCTTCAAAGGACCGACAACTTCGGTTGTGACTTTAAGAAGCACGGTTTCAGTTTTCGATCTTGAGAGTAATAACTCAAACGACTGAACAGCACCCTGTCTGATGGCAGCATTGTTTGACTTCATGCTGGAAAGGAGGTGCTTCAACAGCTTTGAATGCAGAATCTCTGATAAGTCCATCTGTTCGGGTAATGACGAGCATAATGAAGGTAGCAGTCCGCCGAGGACCACCTCTGGGGAACGCAAAATGGCTTTTTCGAGAGGTGGTATTATGTCGGATGTCACATCTTCGTAGGAAACGAAAGAGACGAAGAAGTCGGACAGAGCATCTGCGATGTGAGCTGGTGGTACGGTTTTCGACCCAATTAATTCTTTGACATAGAAATTGATAATCGGCTTCTTTTCTTCTTCCAAGACAGGTCTCTTGACCGGAAGGCGGGCGCACACGCCGGAGATGACTCCCAGGAAGGGGGCATTCTTCTGTCCCGAAGTTGAATCGCTCGTCAATCGACGAGTAGACTGACGGACGGCATCCTCGCCACAAGTTCCCGACGAGAAAACGGCTCGCAGCGCACGTCTCGTGACTCTAAGGGCCGACTGCTTCACTGAAAGCTTGGGGTTAGAGGCCAAACAAGTCTCAAGTAACTTCGCATCCGCCGCGATAATGTCTAATATAGCCGAAAGCGGTGTTTCAGGATCATTGCTTAGAGCCTGTAGGATAACCGAGCACCATTCCAGAAGCACCAGCGCAGAGGTAGATGACAATGCAGGTTTGGACGCTTCAGCTTGCAGCTTCTGTGTGAGATATTTTAGGTCGTCGGTCGGGACCGGGGCCTTGAGAAGCGAGCGGAGACACTGCTGGACGGCTTGACGGGAGGGGCGATCGACATAGCGAGGATAGGTCTTGAAGAGAAGCCCAAGGAGAGGCTCACGGGCTTGTTGTGGGAGATCTGACCCTACAGAGTGAAGGCTTAGCGAGGGATCATACGAGAGGGGTTGCTTGGGGCCAACTTACCGATTCTCTCACGGAGTTCCTGGAGAGCATGAATTCTGCGAGATGTCGAACTCGAAAAGAGAACGACCAACAGGCTCTCCAGGTCTCCAGATTTTACCTGATCCCATGGAAAGTCGTCCATGTTAGGAGCCCTGGGGCATGTCGAGGTGGCGGATGTTGATTAGATTCCACGGGGAGGTAATGGAATTGAGTTGGAAGTGTCTTTCGCTGCCGCCGATGTTGTCATAAAAGTTTTCGGCGTGGTTTTATTGTGGGGAAATCGTCCAAAGCTCCAGTTGATGACCACCATTTAATTCCCACACTCTCTTAATGTTGCATTCCACCAACACTCCCTCACTCGTTTAATAGACTAATATCTTTTAGAGATCTCCAACTTTCTCCAATTCTAAAAACCCCGAGATTGTCTATTAACCCCTCATCTTTCTCTCCCAGCTGTGGTCAAGACCATTTCCCCTCCCCGCAACTATGCCGCCTAACAATAAGAAAAAGAAGAAGCCCGCCGCAAACCCAGCTCGAGGGTTTGCAACCGTTTCGGTGCCTTCCAAGCCTAAATCGACTAACTCCACAGCTCCGACGTCGACAGCAGAATCCAAATCGGTCTCAGAGAGTGAACGACCAACCCCGGCGGAAAGCAGCCGACCTGCGACGGAAGCACAGGACGCTCCATCCTTACAGGATTACTCGCCCGAGGAACTTGAGAAACACCTTGAGGATGCGGAGCTGCAAATACTGGTTGAGAAATATGCCTCTAAATGCAAGAATGATGCGGTCCGTCAGGTTTCGAAATTGGAAACAGAACGACGGATACTCCGGCAACAAGCCTTCTCGTTAAGTCTTCTAGAGTGGTTTCCTGCTGAAGTGCTGGACTCAATTCTTAAAGTTGCCGAGACAGAAGAACATGAATTGAGCCCATCCTCGGTACGGGACTCGAATACAGTGAAAAAGTCTGGCTCAGAAGAAGACCTGTACATGAAATTGTGGACGCTAAGAGAGACCCTGCTGAAGCTCGGCTTTCCCGAGAAGAAAGTAGAGGATTCATTAAAACATCTCTTACACTATTTTTCTGGTAATTTTGCCACTGCTAATAGGGACATGGTGTGTAATCTGGACGAGGCTCTAGAATGGCTGGCAATGCACTGTACCCCTAAGGAACTACCGCCTTACACGCAAACCAATGCTCAGCTGCGCAAAGATGAAAAGAATCTTTCCTGGATAACCGGTAAACCTAAAAAAATGACTGGCATCTACGCAGTGACTGAAGAGAGCTAACCGGCATCAGATCGTGAGCCAGCACAATCTTCTACTTTAAACTTGACCCAGAATGATAGCAAAGTGAAGCAGACCAAAAGACCATCAAAGGAGCCTCTTCCTTCTATATCGAGCCCTTATGATTCTGATAGTTCTCTGGATCCTGACACTTTGCTGCCAAAGTATTTGGAATTGCAGGCTCAGCTATATAATCTTCAGCCTGAAATCTTTGATAAGCCTAAGAAAGGGAAAAAGCCTGCTCGTGAAAATATTGGGCTTGATAGCAACGAACCCCTTGTAGTGAAGATTCGCCGAAAGATTACCGGCATTGAAAATGATGTCCTTTTCGACCGCACAGAAGCTGAGTACCGGTGGAAAGAGAAGCTTGATGATCTAAGAAAGGAGGCGGCTTTCTTCAGGCAGAATCAGCCCCCCGAGCAAACTTCCCCGGACGAGCCCGGAACCAAGGATCAGCCAGAGGAAAAGGTGGCGGAACTCAAGTCCGACGTCGATGATGAGGAGATCGCAGGTCTCTTAGGGGACATGTTCCAAGCCGAGGAGCCAGCATTGGAGACAGGTGTTATACTTGAAGAGTTGAACAAAGCCGCTATAACGATCCGTGACTTTGGAAAATGGACTGGACTTAGTCCTCGACGAGTTTTGGAAGAAACATGCAAGGCAAGGTATGCAAAGGTCTTCCATGGATGAAAATAGGCTATGCTGACAGTAGCGGCACATTCTAGGGATACCAGTTGTACAATTATTTTCAAGGACTTCTCATCTGCATCACACTCAACCAGAAAAGCGGTAGAGGTGAGGTGGTCCAAACCACAGGATGTGCCATTTCTGTTTGAATGGGACAAAGTCACACACAAATCTAGCGCTTATGCCACCTTTGTCTCCATGGACACGATAGCCACACCAACCGCACAGCAAGCGGAGGCATTTGTCTCGACGCTTGCCCTTTTTATCCTATTTCCGCAGAACTCGAAGGAGGGCAAGGCTTATATGCGGCTTCCATCAGTGTGGAGGGAGCTCTGGACCGAGTTCGCGAATGCGAAAAAGCTCCAAGAGGATGAAATTGATAAGAAGACAATAAAGCATCTGAAGAAGCTAATACAGGAGAACCAGGGTAACTTTGAAGATGATGTGGTGCTATCAGATAATTTCCGGAGACGACATGGGACCTCTAGCAAACCAGAGTCTCCAGCCAGGTCATCCAATGCAAGGGAAGCTTCAGGCCCCGAGTCTCAATTGCAAAGGATTTGGATGGAGAAGTCATCAACTCCTTCTTTTAATAATATGGTGCAAGGAAGAATGAACCTTCCGATCTGGGCTTTCAAGAACGATATACTGAACACGCTTGATACCCACCGCGCGCTCATCATTTGTAGTGAGACCGGTAGCGGAAAGAGCACGCAGATACCTTCATTTATCCTTGAACACGAGATGACACAAGGCCGTCCCTGTAAGATTTATGTGACGGAGCCCCGAAGGATCTCTGCTATATCATTAGCGCGAAGGGTTAGCGAAGAATTGGGGGAAAGCAAGAATGATGTCGGGACAGCCCGCTCGCTCATCGGGTTTGCTGTCAGATTAGAGAGCAAAGTCAGTCAGTCGACAAGACTAGTATTTGCGTAGGTTCACCATCTACAACTTCGTTTCTGGAGATTATACTGACTAGGGTTAGGACAACTGGTGTTGTGGTGCGCATGCTGGAACGTCCAGACGATTTCCAAGATATCACGCATGTCGTTCTTGATGAGGTTCACGAACGTTCTATCGACAGCGACTTCCTTCTCATAGTCCTTCGTCGACTGATGCAGAGGCGTCCTGACCTAAAATTGATTCTAATGTCGGCTACTCTTGAAGCGCAAAGGTTCTCTAAATACCTCGGTGGCGTGCCTGTCCTCAATATACCAGGACGAACTTTCCCTGTGGAGATGAAGTACTTAGAGGATGCCGTGGAGTTGACCAATTACCGCCTATCAGAGAATGGTTCGAATACTAATCTCGATGAAGACACTGATGAGATGGCGCCAGAGAACACCGAAGGTGATACGACGGGAGGCATACTAGCATCGCTTGAAAATTATTCTAAGCAAACCAGGGATACTGTTCTGAACTTCGATGAATACCGTCTTGATTATCAGCTTATAAAGAAATTACTTATCAAGATTGCTACAGCGCCAGAGATGGCAAATTACAGCAAAGCTATATTGGTCTTTATGCCTGGTATGGCGGAAATCCGCCGCCTGAATGATGAGATTCTCTCGGAACCGATCTTCCAACAGGGATGGATCGTTCATGCGCTGCATTCTTCCATTTCCAGTGAGGACCAGGAGAAAGCATTCATTGTTCCCCCAGAAGGCATGAGGAAGATCGTAATTGCCACCAATATCGCCGAGACCGGTATGTCTCCCGCTATTGTTAAGAAGTAGCTATATCTGCCACAGGCTGTTGACTTGACTAGGTATCACTATTCCGGATATCACTGCCGTCATTGACACGGGCAAGGAGAAAACTATGCGGTGAGTCTTTGATCTCACACCTGTATCTTGCTGACTGACACTGTGATAGCTTCGATGAGAGGCGCCAGCTCTCAAGATTAGTTGAAGCCTTTATCTCGAGGGCCAATGCGAAACAAAGACGAGGAAGAGCTGGGCGTGTTCAGAATGGAATTTGTTTTCACATGTTCACGAAGCACAGGCATGAAAAATTGGTATGCTGACTATGTTGAGTCAGGCAGAAGATACTTCACTAACATTGTGTAGCTCGCTGAACAACAAACGCCAGAGATGCTTCGTCTTTCTTTGCAAGATCTGGTACTACGGGTGAAGATTTGCAAGCTCGGCGAGGTGGAATCCACTCTTCTTGAAGCCCTGGACGCACCTTCTTCCAAGAACATTCGCCGCGCTATAGACTCTCTCAAGGAGGTCAAAGCTTTGACAAATTCAGAGAATTTGACTCCATTGGGTATGCAGCTTGCCAAGCTGCCGTTGGACGTCTTTCTCGGAAAATTAATCATTCACGGGGCCTTCTTCAAGTGTCTAGATGCCTCGATTAGCATCGCAGCTATTCTCTCTTCAAAATCACCCTTTGTTAATACCATGGGATCTAACACACAGAAGGATCTTGCAAGGCTTTCGTTCAAGAAAGGTACTGCCTACCTTAGTCGATCCTATACCCACATGCTGAATTTTCGCAGGCGACTCTGATTTATTGACCGTGTACAATGCATATTGCGCCTGGAAACGAACGAGAAACACACCTGGCGCTAACGAGTATGCTTTTTGTCGGAAAAACTTCCTCAGCCCCCAGACATTGTTAAACATTGAAGATATCAAGATGCAGCTTATTGTGTCTATCGCTGACGCAGGGCTTTTGAATTTGGACCCGACCCAGAAAACGGCTCTGAATAGGTACGTCACATATCGCACCGATCACGCCTTTCCTACACTGCCTTGACTTCTTGATCGCAGAGCTAATATACACGCAGAGCTCGATACGGCGGTCGCCAGCGTCAATTTTTTACCATCCCTGAGGAGTACGATATCAACAGCAGCAACGACGTCATTGTCAATGCAGTTATTGCTTGGAGCTTTTACCCAAAGCTCCTGACCCGCGAGGGCAAAGGCTGGCGGAACGTTGCCAACAACCAATCTGTCACGCTTCACCCGACCTCAGTCAACAAACAGGCCGATGCATCCATCAAGTGGCTGTCATACTATCACATCATGCAGGGCCGAAACCGGAATTACAACGCTTTCGAGACAAACGCCGTGGACGACTTTGCCATTGCGCTGTTGTGCGGCGAGGCGGAATTCAAGGTAGGTTGAACTTCTGAAAAATCTGGAAAGGATTAGCATGGACTTGGCATCTAACCAAAACATAGATGTATTCCGGCGTAGTCTCAATTGACGCCAATCGAATCCGCTTCGCGGTTCGAGACTGGAAGTCCATGCTGGCGTTGAAAATCCTTAGCGCTCGCATACGGGACATATTATCTGGGACATTCCGGGATCCACAAAAAAAGCTGTCCTACAAGCAGCAGCAGTGGGTCCATATCTGGCAGCAGATATTTTCGCAGGTGGGGAAATGAAGCGCGCCGGCGCTATGAAGGAATGAAAGAAATGTGGACCAAGGGGGTCTATATTTGTTCTTTGTAGATAATGAACATACCATGCATTGCATTGCATTAGACCCAGTATATGGATGGATACACGGCAATGGCTCAGGGATATACAAAAGTATACAAGAATTGTTTGCATAGATTTCCAGTAAGAACCATCTATCAAACTCCTATAGTCTAATTGTATCGCACTGACCAGTCCAGAGATTAGCAACGATAAGAGCAGAATACGTTAACAAGTATCATCTTCAGTTTCCAATAAGTTAAAGGTACAAAAACTCATCACAGATAAGAAAAAACGCGAACCCCCCCCCCCTAACTCGACTTAGCCAAATCTGTAAACGACGCGCGCAGTTCTATCTTAGGAAACCCATTCACTCAACTCCAGGTCATCCAAATTCACCCTCGAGAACCCTTCTTCTACCATGAATTCAAGGGCCGCTATCGTTGACATCCTAATTTACCTTCTTTGTCCCCACAAGATACACAAACTGTAACCCAAGAGCACACCCCCAACAGCCAGCCCATCCCACCATCAATACCATCCAACAATGACCACCAAACCAATCAAGAATAACAACCAAGAGAAAAGCCAAAAGCAAGAAGAAGGACAAGAAGAAGAAGTAACAACAATGACCAACGAAGCGACTCCCTCCCCAGACTACAACAAAGAACTCCGAATCGCCTCCCTAGCAGTCCACCGCGCCAGCATCCTCACCAAAATCGTCCAAAGAGACCTCGACATAGGCCCCATCCTCAAACCCGACAGTTCGCCCGTGACCGTCGCCGATTTAGCCGCTCAGGCGATCCTCGTCAGCGTTCTCCGTCATCACTTCCCGAATGACGTGTTTGTGGGCGAGGAGTCTGCGCCTGTGCTTCGCGGTGACCCCCTGCTTGCGCGGCGGGTGTGGGAGCTTGCGTCTACAATGACGTGGGTTGATAATGATGATGATGGTCGGGCTTTGGCTGTGGGGCCACGATCTATAGAGGAGATGCTGGGTGCAATCGGTGGGGATGGAGCTAGGGGTCAGCGGACCTGGATTCTTGATCCGATTGATGGGATGGCGACGTTTATACGAGGACATCAGTATGCGGTTTCCGTGGCGCTGGTGGAGGATGGGGAGCAGAAGGTCGGTGTTGTCGGGTGTCCGAATCTGGCGTTTAAGAGCATTTCTGTCCATGAGGAGGTCGTCGATAGAGATGGGTATGGGATGATGTTACTCGCTGTCAGGGGTCAAGGTGCATACAAGAGACGGATGAGCCTGTCCAGTCTGGGGCCTCTGCAGAGGATTTCCCTGAGTCCGTGGCAAAGAATGGGGGAGAAAATCACGTTTACTGAAAGCTCGATCAGTGGTATTATCCATCAGGAGAAGCACAAGTTCATCAGGGACATATTATTCGCCAATCCGGTGGTAGACCTTTACTCTATGCAAGTCAAGTATGCAGCCTTAGCAATTGGTGCATGCAACGCGATGATTCGCCTTCCCAAGGACAAGGACCACCGGTTCCCTGCATGGGATCATGCCGGGGGAATGCTCATCTTTGAGGAATCCGGCGGCAAGGTTACTGACCTATATGGCCGACCTTTCAACTATGCTCTTGGGAGAAGCTTGGCTGACAATGAAGGCTTGGTGGCAGCTAAATCAGTGCTTCATACCGACCTTCTGCGCTATACACGCTATGTTTATGGGAGAAATAAGTCTAAGCGGTGCATGCAACCGACATGAATATAGGCGATTGTGCGGGTGTACAGCGCATTTTTACGCCATGATTGTATCAGTGTATGACACCTTGGCAGCGACAGAAGTAATTTACTGGAAAGAGTGAAACCTTGAAACCCGATAGTATTTTTTTTTAAATAAAACCCATACATAAAACACGAACAGAACCCAGGGCCTACTGGCCCTTGATGCATGAATGGAGAACGAGCCACAACAGTATAAAAACTCGTGAAAGGAAATTCGTCTCATCATGGTCGTTAAATATAGCCTGTCGGAAAATCGAAATAGCACAAGATGACCAGAAGCACCATAACGCTAACCAACCCTCATCCATAGAGAAAGCGAGAAAAGCAGGCCGGCGAAATTCCAACACTGCAACGACAACCCAAAACGCACGCCCCTTTCATAGCCGAAAGGGGGCAACCTCAGACATTATAACGATCGTAGCCAGACATCCATACCGTTTTCACAGTGTTATGTCCCATCTCTAACAATTACCCAACATAAACGCGCTGAAAAGAAACGGCTCGACAACATAACATAGCGTGTTCCCTGAAATGCAGATGTGTTGTAACCAACTGCTCATGAGAAACCAATCATCCCGTATGAAAGTGCCAAGTCGTACGAATGTGTAGTCTATTCAAGATAAAAGGAAAATGAAAACCCGGTAATGCATTTGAACACAAGGGATTCGGAGGTGACCCTTACACGGTCAGAAAGGAGTATCATGGTCTTCGTGTTTTTGTTGTTTTTTTCTCCCCTTTTGTTTGGTCCTCCGAAGCTCATGGAATCATGAGGAATATCACTTGAAGGCCTTATCGACGGCGAGACATAACTCCACCGGCCTTCATCGGCTGTAATCCAAGTGGTACTCCTCCAACAGGACCACCAACCGTCGCTTCAGTCAAAGTCTTTCGGCGCTTATTCTCATATTCCGCGCCCCGACTGTCTGGCCGAACTATTTGGTCCACATCGTCATCATCCCGCAAGCGCTTTCCGGACCCCAGGGATCCGTTCATCCCCGTCGAGTACCCGGGCGCTGGGTTGGACGCCACGGAATAATTATCAGTCGTTCCGTTCGCCGACGCACCGCGAGTTTCGCTGACACTGTTGTAGAGACTGCTGACAGCAGCTGGTCGGGGAGGCGTGCTGTATCCCGAAGCCCATTGGGGAGGCGCTCCGCTTGTACGGGGAGTCATGCGTCCGGACCCGTTCTGTTGCGAAGGGGAGCCAGACATATCAGACGCGAGTTGAGAATGATCACCTGCCAAACTTCCAACGGAAGGGTTGGTAGTGTATGTGTAAGATCCGCGGTTGGTGCCATAGCCTGCACTATCATGTTGCACGTACTCGGGCTCATGCTCGGTGACAGGCTCACCGGCTCCGCTGCCAACATGCCCATTAGCCTGGGAGTAACGGTCAGACTTCACGTCAGCCTGCTCTACGTCCGGCGGCCCCCCTGAAGCCCTTGCCGTTGGAGGCGCCATGTCGTTCTTAATATACGTGTTGGCGGGCATAGTCTGGCCGTAAGGAGCCATAGGTTGGGTCAAGGGTTGCTGGGGTGCATATTGGGGGTGGGATGGAGGAGCGGCTGAGTAGTACGATTTCGAGCTATCGTATCCGGGCTGACTCTGGTATTGTTGCATCCCTTGCATGTTACTGCCTGGGGGAGTCGTGGCTGGAGTCGTAGGCATCGATCGTGCGTTACTCAATGTCGTGTCGATCGATAGAGGTTGGGTGTTAGGGACACCGGAGTTCATTCCTTGGTTCCCCCATTCATAAGAGCTCCCCTGGTTGGTGATACCCATGAGACTGGATGCACTGGCAGGAGGGGTCGGGAACGTGTGAGCGCGGTCAAGACCAGGCCTGGCAGCAGACTGCGATGTCATTGCGTGAGGCTGAGACATGTGCGATGGAACCGGCGTTTGTAGCGAGTGATGATGATGCAAGGCAGGGGGTTGTGGGCCCTGTGAAGCCCGCGCGGCTTGAGGACCTTCTAACCGCCGTTGCTGTGACTCTTGCACAACCATGTTTGTCCGGGTTTGGTTAGTGGGATGGTACAGAAGACCTCCAATATTGTGCACAAACAAAGGGTATAAAAGGTCTGTGATCTTCTCTTTGTTGGCAAACTCCAAGGCACGTTCAAATGGGATCCTGAAAGGCTAGTTAGACTCATATAAAACAGACGCCGAGTGACGATCATACCAAACTCCCTTTAGGTGCATTGGACCAATCTTGACTACATGGCGAATCTTCTCGCTCTTCAGTATCCCGTCGCGACGACCTCTAGTCATCCCAGCCACGTTGAGCAGTTTGGTCCCGTTTATCATATGATTGTCTACATACTGTCAGCAAATGATTTTCGGGAAAACGAAGGCATCAATCGAAATGCTCACCTTCTCGGCGGGCAACACAGACGCCTCTAGCTTCAACCTGGTAGCAAAGACTGCCTTCGTCCTCCCACAAGGTGGCTGTGACCCGTGGTTTGGCACCGGGCGGAGCTATTTGGCCTGTAGCATCGTACACGTAGCCTTGCATAGGCGTTCCGGTGTTGTTTCCGTATCCCGGAGGCGCAACTGTGTGGCTGGTAACTAATGAGAAGGGGTTATTAGTACTTTACGGTAACGGTGATTATCTTCGCAGACCTACCTGGCAATGGTAACAGCTGAGTTGGGACCTGGCTGCTCACCGATGTTGTCGGAGGCTGCGGGCCAGGTTGGGACGAAGTGACACCGCCAGGATAAGCATATGGAGAATATGAACTGGCGGGGCCATAGGTAGTCGATGCCGGCTGCAATACAGGCGGTTGTTGATGATATTGGGGGTAATGGGCGATACCACCAGCAGTCGCCGCCTGAGAAGCATAGGGCTGTGCCGATGACAGATGTGATGAGTGAACATCCATGTATGGTTGTGTATGATTCATACTGCCAATTGCAGTCGGATTGGGATAGTAGCTATCGCCCACGGCGTTTTGCGGGATGGAATACTCCTGTGGAGCGGAAGAATCCAGAGAGAGCCGGCCCTGACCACCAGCCGCCAAGTCCGCAGACTGCGGGGGGCTCCTGGCCTCGTTGATAACGGGTGCGGTTCCCGATAGACTTGTCCGAGCACTCGCGTTATGGGATGCCGAGGCCTCTTCGTAGCTGGTCCGGTAGGACTGGCCCGAGATTGGCGGCTGCGAGGCCGTCGGTAAACTGAGAGCCGGGAGTTTGTCACCAGACAATAAAGGTCTCTCAGCAGCGTGGTGATTATACCAAGGAATATCAACAGGACCTCTGGTGTGGACCTGGGAAATCGACGGCAGCTCCAGCTTTTCGGTTTGTCGGGGTAACGGTTCTAATAAACAAAGTGATTCAGAATTTTTAGCCGTTGGAATCGAGATGTCCAACGTGCCACACTGATAGTTGTCTTCTTTTTTTGCCTGTTTCTTTGTCGTAGTTCCGGTCAGATCACGGAAGTGCGGGTCGTCGACATGCAAGTGATGCCACTAGTTAATTCGTCAAGTACAAAGGAAACCAATATCGATGCTAGCACCGTTTGGAGCGAATGCAGATATGTCGTCAAGGGATAATGAATAGCTTCAACAAATGCGAGAAATGCAAAGTGCAATCGTGGTAAGCTCGTTGGAAATCGTAACCGTAAAACGCTTCAAGATCGCTGGCGTAACTGGACCGAGAAAATCGCTATGCAGCGTAAACGGACAGAAATCTACATCCAATTATGTACGAAGATTGGAGTGATCGGACGCAAAACGATGAAAGCCAGACAAAATAGCGCGCTTGCGGCTGGACAACAGAAATCGCTCAACCAAATCAGAAGCACGAAATCATGGGTCTCGTATCAAGTCGTAAGAAGAGCGCGGGGAAGGGCGACGTGACAGTCCAGCATCAAACGTCGAATGCTTCTCTGACGACTGACGCCGTTTCGTACTATCGATGAACAAAACACGCACAAGTAGGCAAAGTGTTCGCTTTTCTTATTCTTGTTGCAACGAACAGAGGGAACAAGCTCGTAACAGGTCGTAGCAGGTCGTCGAAGATAACGTGCTGCTTCAAGGTGAACAAGGGTACAGTCTAGATAAAACAAATACAACAGAAGTAAGTAGGGCATTCAAGTCATCACAACAGTCGTGTCGAACAAGAATATAAAAATGAAGAAGAGACGGTGATCGTAGCAAGAGAAAATCCTAAATGGAACGTCGGGAGGATGTATAAAAGGTGTCAAATGAAAGGGATGCTGCACTAACGAGGCGGACAAGGGAGACTGGTACCGTGAACAGGGAGAAATTCAAAAAATAGAAATTCAAAATTCAGATCAAGAAATACGTAAAAAAATAAAAGGCAAAAATTCCTAGACACTCCCGGCGTGGACGATCATGGCAGGCTCAGGCGGCGGTGGAGGAACGAGAAGAATGATTGCAATGCAGCAGCAGATCATACACGAAAGGTGGAGGAGGCTGGGGGGTACAGCAAACGCAGGACCCAACTAAGCCTAATCCTTCCAAGTCTCTCTGCAGCCGCCGAGTGGATTGACTGATTCTGGACCACGACCCGGAACGGAGCGCTTTTGAGACACACACACGTCTATAGATAGAGAGGCGAAGAGAAAGTGTAGGAAGGGGGGAAGAGTGAGAGAAGAAAAAAAGAAGAGAGAGAAAACAAAAAATAAAAAAAATAAGGCGGGAAAGTAACAAAAAAGAAAAAGAAAATTAGAAAGTAGCGAGATGGTTACCAAATTTTTTTTCTTTTTTTTTTTAATTGTTCCTTGTGTTGTAAGATCGGGGAGGATGGAGCTGAACTGGGAGAATGGGATCAGAGGAAGCTCTCACCCATGGGCAGCGAATAAACGGATGACGGATGGGGTCGAAGAGGGGAAAAGGTTGGGACGTGACGGGGCGAGGAATTTTGGGTCGGGAGGGGAAAAGAAGTGGGAAAAGGAAAAAGAAAAAGCGATAAGTGCGAAGGAAAATAGAAATTCAAAAATAAAAATAAAAAAGAAAAAAGAAAAAAAATTAAAAGAAAAAAAAAAAGGTGGGAAGGGAACCAGCAGCGGTGCTGTTCAGCTTCCGCGGTTTAGCGGGAGGCTGGTGTGGGCTTGGGTGCTGGCGGTCCAAACAGTAACAACATCGCCAACCACGACAGCAGATCTGGACGACGGGTGCAACAGAACTCCCGAAGAAGGGTGATCGAAGACGCGTTCCAGAAGACAAAAGGGAACTCTCTCAATACTAGACTGACAGTAAAACAAGCACCGCAGGAATAGTATCCTCATTGAAAACCGTCATTGGAGGTTGGGTTTGAGGCGGCTGGTATACCGCAGCAAGGAAGCATAGACGTTCAAACACCCGCGAAAAACACGAACAATCAACCCAGAAAACAAGATTTGCAATGAAAATCAAAAATCAGAATCAAACATTCTCACTTACCAGCACGTGTACTTGGACTTTCTCAATCACCAGTTTCTCTCTGAGACCTGCTGCGCGGGAATGTAAGAGAAGCTGCAAGGCAATTGTGGCCGGATGCCAAACTGTCTCTCTTCAAGGCCGGTAGCTTGTGTTGTGCCGGTCACCCTTTTTAATTGCCAGCCTTTTGATCAGTACGCTGGGTCCTTTTTAACTATGAGAGCGCAGTCTGTTTCTTGGGTCCCCGATGGATTCGGTGTTGAAGAAAGGGAAGTTTGAAAGAAGAGAGAAAGGAATAAAGCAGTGGATCACTGGACGTCCGTCACTATAACTAAGTACCAAGCAGCTGCTCTGGGTCTTCCGTTAAAAAAAGAATAAAAATAAAATGAATTTCGAATTAATGATAAAAGGAAAAAGAAAATTGGAAATTCAGAGAAACAAAAAAAAATAAATAAAAAATAAAAAAAATCAAGGTGTCAGCAACCCAAGAGCTAAGGTAAAAGGACGTAAAATCAAACAAATAAAAATAAAGATGATAATTTTTTTTCTTATTTTCAAAAATTAATAAAATAGAAAATAAAATATAATAATGGTGATGATGATGATAATAATAATAATAATAATAATAATAATAATAATAATACTACTACTAAATCTAATAAAAAGGAAATAGTTTAGGTGTGGATCCCGCAACTAAGAGAGAGAGAGAGAAGAAGGGGATTGCCCGAGTAAGTGGGATTGATCTTCTGGGAAAGACAACCGTGCGTCTTGCGCCTGTGGAAGAGCGGCGAGATACCGCCGTGGGATCTGCTGCGTTGCTTCTACTTCCTGCGCCTGCCGATGATGTCGCTTCTCAACTTTGTTAATTTCTTTCTGGTAGGGTCCAGAAGCCCAGTGTCAAGCTCAGACAGCGAGATTCTCGCAGAACCGCCACGAAGCAAGGACCACCGACCGGATAAGCTAAACAAGACGCCGGACAGGAACCACCGTTTGGGCTAAGACGACGCTGATCCAGCCGAACCACCCTTGACGGGGATTGGTTGATGTTGAAGGGATTTGTACTGGTAATGAAGAGGGGAAGAGGAGGTGAAATACCATATGATACTGGTATAGTTTTGGATCGTTGAGGACTCTCCACCGATTAGAAGAATATCGTCGAGTTTTCAGTGTCTCGAGCCCCATTTAGAATGATTAAGAAATTTAATCATCAATAGGACTGGTATGGAGACTCGATCTGACTAGGCAAAAGTGATCCGAAATAAATAATGAAATATCTCAAACTCTATCGCCATAATACCATTATTCTTCTTTCTTTAATGATTCAGTTCAGTCATACTACAGAGTGTCCCGTGCAAATATTACTAGATCGCAAAGGGCCTCCATATACTCCGCAGGCAATGGGAGAAGCCGAAGGCAGAGAGGGAGGGGGCGAGACTAACCAAAAAAAAGAAAACGGAAGGAAGAAAGAAATCCAAATTGACCGTGATAGTTGGGGGCCACTGTGTGAACTGTTGGAACCGATCGCATAGCTGTAAGTCATTCGATCGTCCTGCACTTCCAGGGTGATGCTGGATCGCCCTAAAGCAATCAATAGTACTAAGAGAAAAACGAACTTATCTTTTTATTAATTCTGATAGACTCATGTCTGGAACTAAATTTTTGCCCCGTCCACCTGGCAAAACTAAAAACATACGGCCAAAGCCCCTGCCAGGGTAATTTACTCGAGGTCGGAGTTTCTATGAAAACATGTAATTTTTGTTTGTAGTAGAGGACCAAACAAGCAAAAGTGAAGTGAACATCTACACAGACTAATTCTACAACAATAATAAGTCTAAGCAACGGCGGCCGCAACTGGAAGCAGTACTACATACATCGGTCGACAAGCCGGGAGCCAACACCAACTGAAAATGACGGATGACAGGCGGCGTGTTCCAGGTTCGAACAACTGGGTTGTCTCCACGCTGGGCACGGGTCCCACTACATGAACCAAAGGACCACCACACCGTAAGCTTTGCTTTTCCACGGAGCATTTAATGGAGCAATCCACGGAAAAGGAACTACCCTTAAGCAGCGAAAAGATTGGGCAAAAAAAAAAAAAGAAAAAAGTATTAATAATTTCCTTCCGGGTTTTCCAATCTTGCAGATGCTACGAGCCAAAAGCATATTCAGAGTGCTGACTGCTTCGTGGAAGCGATCAGGTAACGCGTGAAACTACCGATTACTGCAATGTGCCACTACGTACTGTTATGCAGGGTGGGTACAGAGGGTGGCTCGTCCGGCGGGGAGGAAAGCTGCCGGGCCGAGAAGTTCATCAGGCAAATTAGGGAGGCGATAATTAAAACCCCATCACGATGATAGCTAGAGCTAATAATGACGCTGACTATAACACACTAGTCAGAAGAATAAGTTATATCGCATCATCCAGCGGATGCGAGATTCGCGCAGTCTAAACGGTGTGGATCATGGGATATGTACAACAGCGGGAAACGTTCCACACAGACCAACGAACTATTTGAATCAACCTGAAAAATCATATCATCCGGGTGACAGTATATAACCTACAACATGAAAGAGGTAAGACGCGAGAGCCGACCGGTGCAGGGCAAATGGCGGTGACTTGGCCAGGGGTGGAAAGGGAGGAAAGAGTCAGAAATTGGATTGGATGGCAAACCCTACAAGGGATAGCAAGAGGGTAGAAAAAGGTACGTTTTCGGTACCGCGTACCTACTGAGCAACCCTATGAGGCCCCGTCTACTGGTAGCACCCTATCAATTGTCATACTGTCTTTTCTTCTTTTTTAAATCTTATTTCTTCCTTCCCTTCCTCACCTCTTCTGTAGTCCTCTAGACTATGCTGGAATAAGAAAAGGAACTAATTGTGGAGGCTATTATGATGTTCATCAACGATCCACTGACTAGCCTCATTTACCTGACTCTCTAACCTGACAGTTTTTCATCGATAAACAATACCAATACGAGAGATCTCTGCTAGGCAAAATCCGTGAGGACGCTAGAGGGCGCCAGCAATGAATAGCCTCCCGTCCAAGTGGAGCCCTATCCGATACTAAAAGAACCATTGGCCACCACCTTGGCTCTGGAGCTGGAGGTGTGTGCGATAAATGATTTAAAGCTTTCGGGACGATCTGGAGGGCGTTAGGGTGCGGGCCCCGCCACATACCACCAACCGAGAGGCTGACAAGTCACCACGATCGAATGACGGCCGTATGTAAGATGACTGGTCATTTGTTGTATCGAAAAGATGGTAATATTCCAGTTGATAATTGAAATTGAAATGGACAGTCATTAGCATTGAGCCCCTAGTTTAAGAATCGATGATGGTTTATTAGAACAGCCCTATCATCATTTCGGAAAGTATTCCGTAATATATTAATTAAAGGGAAGATTAAGACTACATAAAACTTAAAAAAGAACGATCATCATTGATGCTGGAAATAAAATAAAGGAAAGAAAACAAAAAGAAAAATGCAAAGGATGAAAATAGAACCATGCAAGCAAGCGAGGTCAACTCATGTCACACAAGGACAGAAGAAAACCAGAAGAAACAAACTAGGATAGGAATGGCGGCAGGGATTCGTGCAGACTGCAGGGATAGATCACTGGTCGAGAAAGAACCACGAAAGCAAAGGTGGCGTGCGAGTAACAGTCGATCAAGGGCTACTCTCTATCTGATTTTATTTAATTTATATTCTTTTTTTTGTTTTATTTGCTTAAATATTTCTTGCCTCAGGAGTCTCCGTCGGAATAATTGGTTATATCATGTCAGTGTATTGATAGTTCACCACTTATTATTGCTGTCAAGCCTTGGAATTCCTACAGATTTGTATACTCCGTACAAGGATATACATTTCTAGAAGTCCGAGACTAGGCGCAACTCTTCGAGCACATTTTCCTTCATTGAATTGTAATGGTTATTCAGTATTATCATAACACGAGGATAAAATAATAAAGAAAATAATTCTTCTATAACTGTCAATTGATGATCCTTTAAAGAACGCTATACGGAGTACTCTATTCCCTGATCAACCCCTTGATTGATACCTTAAAACCCTCTTTTTTACTCTTTTTTCCCTCGCGTTTACCCAAATCCTACGAAATCCGTGTCTAGCGTCGGTCAAGATTCCAACCCTTCCACCATCCTCCACGTATACATCGATTTAACTAGTTGAGACTATGTCGTTGGATAGATCAGAGGGGGGATATTGAAGGGAGGAGAAGTCGGTCAAGAAGAGCCCAACCCCATGTCATCCACGACCCTGGTCAGGTCCTGAATTCTCCGCTGAGGCACCCCCACCAATCAAGAGGGTGATCGTGGTTGGCGTTTCACAGAGCTCCAACTTTGCCAAGCCTCTCGGATGTGATGGATATGGAGCAAATTACTGTTTTCGTCATCGAGATCTGATTCAGGCTTCTTCATTACAGTATTATCGCCCTCATATGATTAACTTTTATTTATAAATCTCTGTGACGCTAATCGAATGAAATTATTTTGTGCGGCATCGCATCGGCCGATGCGACGTCAGTCAATCTTAGTGCTCCCAGTCATTCAATCACGATAAATTAGCCCTGGTATTATTCAGTGGCAGCTCGACCGGCACTAGGGACGCTTTGGGAAATCCCTCACCCTGGGGTCGTAGGGAATCGATGGATAGCTGGAGAGCTCCGGACTTGATACCACGTCCCCACCGAATGGATATTAAGCAGCAAGAGAGGTCATGACCAACCAACCAACCGTGGCAATTATTCCGGCTGAGACGACACCGCACGGTGAATGGGAACTCGTGATGACCTTCGAGAGTGATGTATACATCATCGAACGCGGATTCGGTGAGACGCATCGATCAAGAATTTCCAGGATAACCAAGTCCTTGTCTCAATTTGAGTGGACTGTCCTGATCTCAGATGATTCGATGTACTTCGTCCCAGGCGCAAGGGCAAGAACTCTCTGTACATGTTCCAACCGGAACCGAGATCGATCAGGGTCTCACCGCTTGTTTTTGATTTTTCTCGATATTCTAGACAATTGCGAGCAAGATGGACACGATTCAACCCTGGTGTCATTTGACTAACAAGCCCTATCATCTCAGCGATTTCCAGTTCGGCTGACGGAAGGATCGGACGAAACGATAGGCCCAGAAACCTTCTTCCTGCGGGAGGGCAGCACCTCCTCGCGACCCCTTGCGTGAGGTGGAACCAACTAGCGATCTAGTCCACGACACAATGCCCCACTCGGAGGGCCTAACCCCACTGTCTTTTGAACGGACCTTGGAGTACTCAACAGTATCAGAGGTACTGAGGGCCGAGAAGGATTGTACGGTGGCTGTTTCTCTCTGCCTCTCTCTCTTCCCTCCCCCATTCTTTATTCTCTTTTCATTTTCATTTTTTCCCCCTCGCTCTTCTTCTCTTTACCAAATGATTTCCCTAGCAGACCGACTTCGATAATTCAGCGGCTTGAATTCTGACCGATTGGTTGTAGCGCTCGTATCCCTCCATCCCTGGAGCACATCCAATATATGGAGTGTGAACTCAGCTAATCGTGAACTGTGTGGATTGGATATCAAGACCGTACTACGATATGAATCATATATTAATTCGGTCCCATCAGTCGGTCCCTACCATGGAACCCGACCCCAGTAGTAGATCACATGTATCATCCTCTACTTCTCACTAAAAAAAGGCAAAAGAATTAAGAAGGGGGGGGAAATGATCCTCCACACAGTACAACGGAGCAACCGGCTGAAGTAGTATCCATATACAGTAGATTAACCGTGGACCTATGGTGATGAACCTCCTCATATAATCTACTCCAGCTCTAAGACAAACCACCAGGATTCCCATCCTGATACATGCTTGTGCTTAAGATGCCCGCTCTCTCACATGGTTTCAAGTCCATGTACAGACTAAACTATGTACGTAAAATCGTTCGAGTATGCATGTGTATCGTCAGTGAGCCGAGAGGGAAAAAAAAACCTGTCTGGATGCATATTCCCCCACCCCCAGAGCACAATGCACAAAGAGGCCCGTGTTTGACAAAAAAGTAACTGGTCTGGACGAAAACGCAGCTGCATGGTTAATCATAATCATTATTCACTCTGGTATGATCGACCTGCTCTCGTAGCTAGTGAGGAGTCTGAGGACTCCTTCTTCACACGCTTAGTGTTACACTACATCCACTTTCCAAACTGCCGCGGCGCAGGTCGGTCATATTAAGATCTACGGGGATGAGGGTTTTCCTTCTTTGTTTTTCTTCTTCTCTCGTTTCTTTTTTTCCCCCCCTCTTGTATCGCTGCTATTTTTGCTGTCCTTGTCTCCGCAGGCAGAACACAATCCCGGTGAGGCCTGAAGGACAAAGAAATCTCCCCCCATGTCGACTGAGAAGATCTAGCCACGCAGGATGGCAATTCCGCTACCGACGGCCCGACACCCGCAGCCGTCGTACATACAGTAGATCTTGCGGGGCTGTTCGACAGAGGATTACCTATTCCTCAGCATGCCAGTTGATAATATGAACAGTTAAGATAACTAACCAAGGGGAAAAAAAAAAACAAAAAAAACAAGAACTGGATAGAAACGAAAGGGCAAACAGAGGCCAGTAAAGCTAGAGAAAATTATATTTATTATTAAAAATCAAATTAAAAACAAAAAGATATCAATCAAGCTAGTAGGTAGACTATCATTTCGATCTCACGCCCCCAAACTACGCGTCAGTCCATGGACCAGAAACAGGGTCGGAAAGGGACAACACGAAAACCATCACCGACTAGTCGAGTCTCCGTCTCCCACCGATCCTCGTCCGTTGGATTAGCTCACCGTGGATGAGTTAATTTAGCTTGACAGCGGCGCCATCGATCAGCAAATGAGGATTGGAGTCCCATCGGGGCCAACCGCCCGTCGGCAAGAGGGCCAGTCGCTGGAGCCGGGCGCTAGTCCTGACTCCGTAAAAGGCGCTGCGGTAGGTGGATTAAGCGGGCTTGGGGAATTAATTCCGATTCATTCTTTTAATTGGACTCTTAAGATTCGTTATTATCGCACAGGGATTTGTCACTTTTGGCAGACTCACTCCGACTCTCATTTCTTTAGCTGAACTCTCCGGAGTTTGTTTGAATTCTTCTCAAGAAGGTAGTACTCGGAGAACAACGACAACTTCTCCCAGTGGGGCCGACACACTTGCCTCCATGGGGATAAAATCGAATCCCTAGGCGTTTTCTCTTCGATATATTATACTTATTAAGTCATTCAATTACACGGCGCAATTACCCCTTTCGATCAACGCTGACTATCAATGGTTTTTTCTCTACGTAAGCTAATGAAGGATTGGCCGTGGATCGTCTCCTGAAGGCTTTTTCGGAGACGTACAGCGTACCTGCAGCTGTCATGCAAGCAAATCAACGACCACCACGGACCCAACAAGATCCCTCAACCCGTACAACATGAACGCAGATAATAAAACCAGAAAAGAAATAAAAATAAAAATAAAAATAACCCTTCCAAGATGTCAGCATTTCGCACGAACTGCTGTCATCATCACCCTCTCGAGTTGCAGTAGATTTTCCACGCCAGAAGCACGTAAGACGCAGTTCAATTCCTTTTGGTTCTTCTTGGCGCCCTAGTCCCCACTCCTGGACAATACCACTGCAGGTACATCCCATCCTGAGGTATCATTCGACTTTCTTACTTCCGTGCAGAGCCATCAAACGGCCGAACCAACAGCAAACCCCCCGCAGCTCCCCCTGGCAAGCTATCCACAGGAAGATCCTAGTCCATGCTGCGGCCAGCGGCTGATCCGGAAGGCTCCTGAGAGTTGGGCACTTGCCGCTGGTTTGACAAAAAAAAAGTGGTGGGAACTCCGCAATGCCCGTGCAACGCCGTTCAGTAGAATTGTAAATCTTATAGGATCGACTTCCCAGTCCTGACATCCCAGAGCTCGACTGTTTTTATTTCCGGGGCTAAAACTTCGGGCGATGGATTGAAAATCTATCTGCTACTGTGAATGGGTTTCGCGTGACGTGCATATGTATATGTCTAGTTTATATAGATGTTATCTGTATATCAAAATATATCTCCATGTATAATTGCGACACGCGCAGAGGGAATTCTACGCGCCGTGATACCTTCTAGAACCCAAGACAGGCATATCGGATAGACATCACCTGCTCGAGCCATGGACTGGAACAACCCCGCAGGTGGATGTACGTCCAGACGGTGTCACTGCCGCTCCGTGCGACGTAAATAACATGAAGAACTAAGGAATTAGGTTAGTAGACCAACGTCGATGAGAAACTAAGACCCATTGGCCCCGAACTAAATATCCTAATCTCGCTTGTCTACTAATCATGATAATCATCGTTGTCCAGACCGTTGTTTCGCCTGATGATTGGATCCGACAGGATCCTGCCCATAGATACTCTTTGATCGCCCGTTTGAGACTCTATTCAGAATACAGCCCACTGGCCAATATCATTCTTCTACTAACCCCCCCCCCCCTCCTACCCTGTAGACTACTAGTTGGTGCCTCGTATCACAAGACCCCTTCTCTTGTTACATCGAGAAGTGCTAATCCTTTCGTGATTGCCTAGCGGTGGGAGTCCAAGTCATAATACCAGTGGCTATAGCTGCACGCAGGTAATTAACCTTACATTGCAGGTTCCGGAGTTACCCGTGCACAGAGATCGACTGCATGATTGTGGGATATGATTGACGGACGAGACATGTTGGCGTTTGAAGGGGTAGAGGAGCTGCGTTCTTGTTTTTTTGATTGCGAGCTTCTGGAAATCTCCAATGATCGTGGATTGATGGGAACACAGCGACCTGGGTTCTCCTATCGGCCTCATCGTGCGTGAGGCGAAGAGAAAATAAACGAGGTACAAACGGACACCGGCGTGATACAATTGTCTCAGTTCTTAGCTTTACATGCAGGGTCTCATAACTCAGTCAGGTAATGTAGACCTGTCTCCTCATAAATTCTGCATAAACCCTTGCCCTCTCTCTTCCCTGTCCCGTCCATCAATCCCCCCCCAAAAGTAAAAGGAAGAGGATGAAGAAGATTCAAAATAAACGAAAAAGAAATCAAAAATCAAAACTAATTAGTAAAATTAGGAATTATATTAAATTAAACCAAAAATTAAAACTTAAAAACTAAAAAAAAAAAAGGATAATATCAAACCAAATCAAATCAAATCCAAGGACAATAATGACAATGATACCATGTCCGGGATCATTCAGCCAGGATTGCCTTGTGTAACAGCGTAGGTCGATCCCTGTGCCCGAAAGGTGGGCAGTTGAGCCTATCACCGAACCTCTCGGACGAAGATCGGACCTCATCTTGGCCCGCGAGAGGTGTTACTTTCGGCGGGTAGGGATGGCGCTGGATGGGGCCATTTCTGGTCGGCTCTGAATCACCAACCTGACGTGGATTGATGGGAGATGACATGGGATGAAATGAGTGGATGAAGGAAACCTTTTGGCATCTGGCAATGACTGAACAACTACCCAACTCGGCGATAATGTGAACTTTACCTATCACTAAATCCAGTACATATTGGTATTGGCCACGGACGCTGCCTAGTACTCCTACTAGCCTACTTGGATGATGTCGGTATGTACGGTACATACATGGACGTGAAGTCCGGACAATGAATGTACCGAACGGGAACGCCAAGGACGAAGAAGCAGGGCGAATGTGCCCACGGACCTCTTGCTTTCTGGATCATCTTGAATCAGGTGTAGAGAATTGGAATTGAGATGAAAAGACGAAAGAGGGAAAAAAAGAGGGAAAGTGGAATAAGAAGGAAGGAAGGTTGCCATGATTGGTGGAAAGGAATGATTCTGCACATGCCGAGTGGATGAGCGGATGCGATCGACTGGCTGAGGGAGCGACCACGTCAGTCACGACACGGGGACACCGTTGACGCTGTGAACCGTCAGCAATGGATTCTGGTTTCTGGTCCGAAATAAATTACTTACCTCTCCGATAATTATTACTATTTTAATCGAATCTTAATCAAATTAAGAGAGAGAGAGAGAGAGAGAGAGAGAGAGAGAGATTGAGGGAAAGATGTGTTGGACCAACTCCTTTCCTATCACCCCCCTCCCCTCCCTCCTCGGTATGCGATTGGATTCGGAGGTACTTGTCGAAGGGGATAGTATCCTACTTACTCTACTAGGTCGAATCGTAGTAAACCGCCTAAATGTACTACTACTTTAGTTGTTTTCTCTTCGCCCCCCCCCTCTTCCCCCTCTTTGGTACCGTCTGTCTTGTACCATCCCGAAGAAAAGAAGAAAAAATCAAATCAAATCAAATCCAAAGGAAAACCCCCAGGTAGGAGACCTGGTCAATACGTAGTACTAGTACTACGGTTTAGTACTAAGGTCTGACCGCAGATTCGAAAGAGCAGACCCCAACTTCTTTTTTTTTTTTTCCAAATTACCTCCCCTCCTTGCTGAGTGCGGATGGGTCCATCTTTTTAGTGCCATCTTAGGGCCTGGGCCGTTTCCCCTCTAACTCGACGGGATCCGGGTTTCAGCTGCAGCGACCCGTGGTGCATATGCGAGTGTAGACCGGGATCGCCTGTCTTGGGGGCTTTGGAACGGGCTTACATCGTACTGACTGTTGGAAACGAATCGGACTAACTTCTTTTTTTTTTTTTTTTTTCTCGCTTTAGTTTTGGGGTCCCTTATCATTTTCATTCCTGTTTTTCCCCTCTTACTTTTTTTTTTAATTTTTTTTTTTTTTAAAAAAATTTTCAACTTTCTTTTCTATAAATATCAAATAGATACAATCGGATCTGAAATAAAGTGGCATTTGCCACAATACCAGCCGAAACGCAGATAAAAAAGTCCATAGATGAAATCGGCGCATGGACCCGCGATCTCCAATGCAGAACCGAGCAGAAACCACGACTAGTGAAAGTAGTGCGCGGGGGTCACCAGTCGGTCTGTTCGCAGTTTCTTTTCAATTGTTGTCCAGCTTGGACATGTCTCGGTGTCATGTAGGTCTCTCGTGTACCAAGATCATGGACACCTGGGAAATCGATCATGCAATCCATATCCCGAAAGCCAAAAAAAAAAGAAAACGAAGAAGAAAATTAGACTTTTAAGATATATGTATGCATGTGTAAATATAACTATAAGTAGCATGCCTTAACTAAGGCAGCGCCTCAAACTTGTCAGACGCCCCTAGGGAAACCCAAAGAAATAGAGACAGAAAAGAACGACATGACGTAGCAATCGAACACAACCACGTATTAAGCTTTCTATTCATGATCCAGATGAAGAGAGAGAAAAAACTACTATCTTTAAATTTACTTTTCAATAAACCAGTAGAAGGAAAAAAAAAAAAAAAAAAAAAAGTCAGCATGCCGAACGATGATGACGAGGGTTTATGATACGGACTCCTGCCCATTCCGAACTAGATTGATTGTCAATCCTTTCCCCGTTGAGATCTGTCAGCACGCCCTTTTCTGGCTGACCGCTCTCGCTCACCGTCATTTGTGTCGCGTCGATGGGGGTGTCGTTCGTGATTTGGTGGAGCTGTGGAATGTTGTGTGCGACGCGACTGTGTCATGTGCGTTGGTCGATGATGTTATTGAAGGTAGAGATTCGAGTGCACATGAAACTTGAGGAGTGTGCAATCCGATGGGTAAGATAGGTGCCTTGGGGCCCGCCTGATAATTGGGGGCCGTAGGAATTCACCTTGCTCGTCGAGATGAATAGATACATGCTAGGGTGGGAGCCGAGAGATACTCTGCATCGCTGGGGTACTTGATCATGGGCAATGGACTGAGCAAGTCTATACCTGTATGTACGTACATATACATATATATGTATACTGCTACATGTGTATTTCTGTATGTCAATGTATATCTTAGGCTGGATGTCAACCATCGAGATTCAACTGCTGCTGTCTGTCAATACAGGGTTAATCACTGCATACTCGTCGTAATCCAGGAATCTATACTGCATAGCTCATGTATAGCTTAATCTTGTCCTGTGCAGCGTCGTAGGATAGGGCAGGGGTTTTCATCTCGGAGAACTGCATTGCATTTGCTCTATGCTACATCTATATACGAAGTAAAAGTAATGACCCGGAATCCCTGCATCCAGCAAGTGTCTAACCCCAGCGGATCTCTCTAGACATCTAAAACTCTAAACGGCCAGTTGAATCGTAAGCCCTCATAAAGGGATTCAACGTATGGGCAAACCGTCAGCTGGTTGCCCAGGCGTGGTATAGCAGGACGGACGCTTCGGTGCATCACGCCGTGCTCCCCTCTGAGTTCCTAGCCTCGTGAAGTTCCTTCTGCACCTTACGTGCATACTTGACTCCAAATCCATGGTTATAAATCTCACGGACAGACTCGAGAGGCATGTTATGGACCTCTGCATAGCAGAAAATCGCGAAGATAAATCCAAGAAAGCAAATACCAGCATAGAAACCAAAGGCTCCACTAGGGGTCATTCCCTTCATCATGGATAGAAAGGTTGACGAGATAATGATGTTGCAGCCCCAGCAGGTTACACTGTTCATCATGGTCCCCAATGCACGAACTTCGAGAGGTAGAAACTCCGTCCCTACCCAAGAGATCGGGGCCACACCTGACGCGTAGAAGGCAATATACACGATGAGAGACACAAGAAGCAAGATATTAGGCCAGCCCATCTCGCGCGTCTCTACGGCCGTGAGGTCATGGTTCACTGGAATCCAGTGGAAGGCTACGGAGGCAACAACCAGAGATAGGCACTATTCACGATTAGCATGATCTCTCTCAATGTAGATGTTGTATTTCTGAAAGGATGCTTGCCATTCCAAGGATAGTAACCAGGAGCATACGTCGTCGACCGAAGCGGTCAATAAAGAAGAAGTTTGGGAACCCAAATATAAAATTAGTGGCTCCAACCACTATTGACACCACCGTCGGCTGGTCAAACCCAACCATCGAAAATAGAGTGGCGGAGTAGTACATAAGCGTATTGAAGCCGCCTAGCTGGGAAACTGCTCGCTATTAGCTGGTAGACCCAAAGGATGAGAACCGAGGGTTCACCTACCCGCCATGACGGCACAAGCAGTTATGAGAGCTCGCACATTCTGACCAACGGTAAAAAGCTGTCTCATCTGCCATATAAGGCTCTTATTAGATATCGACGCAGTAGCCTCTTCAATTGAATATTGAATCAGTCTCGCTTTCGCATCGACCTGCTGGTCAGTGGCTCGTGGGAATATCTTCGTAATCACACGCCTAGCCTCTTCCATTCTACCATGCAGGACCAGCTGGCGAGGTGTCTCAGGGCAGAATGGCATCAACGCAATGAGCAATATAGCAGGTACTGCGCCTAGGCCCACCATGTACCTCCACCCAGAAGCCACATTCGTGAATGCGGCGCCGAGTGCGTATGAGACAAGCTGACCGAACGTGACACATATATTGTCAAAGACTATGAGGCGGCCACGAAACCGTGCCGGGGCCATCTCTCCAATGTACAATGGGACAATCATCGCGGCCTCGCCGACGCCGAAGCCTACAACGAGGCGGCCAACGGTCATCTGGGGGAGCGAGTATGCGGCTGCCTGAATTATGCTTCCAATGAAGAAGATGATACAGCCTACGTAAATGGCAAGCTTGCGGCCATATTTGTCGGCTGTCATGCCCGCCGCTACCGAGCCTATCAGAGCACCTCCGGAGGTGATGGAGGTAACCAATTCTTGTTCATTGGAGCTGAGTGGCTTCCCCAGGTCCGACCCTAGATTGACGAGTACGGCAGATATGACCCCCGTGTCATAACCTGGCGAGTCATTCAATTAGTGGGATTCACATAAGCAGGCTACATCACTAGACCACCAGTGATACCTACCGAATAGAAAGCCACCCATAGACACCGCACAGACAATCAGCCATACTGCCTTCCCGGGATTCGTTTTCTCGATGGAGTCATCCAAGCCCATTGAGGCCAGGTCCTCATCGTGGAAGATCTCCGCTTTATTATCGGAGATTTTCAGTGAATCAGAATCCATCATCGATTGCATCACCGTGTCATAAGATCAACTGGGGGTATGGAATATATCAATACAAAGAATCACACATGGGTAAAATCGAGATCTAGGGAAAATGACGAGGAATGAAGAATGTGCAATCAACCTGCCTACTCACCAGCCCACCCACTAAGCCCTGAAAACAACAACATACATATAGTAGATATTTCCCCTCACGCCAATGTATTGAATTCACCCACGGTATTGCCCCCAGATTCCGTCGCGTTCCATGGGGCGGAGAAATGCCGATGTGGGCTCCCCCAGACCTAAAGTTGCCTCTCGGGCCACTCCAGGCTCTGCAGCCTTTGATAGCGTTTATCCGCCCCATTATTTGTCGAGTGCCCTTAAGGTTATTGCGTCAAATGCCGTGCAGCATGGGATTCTACTAGTACTTAGGGATACTGTCAAATCCAATGACACGAACTGGATAGTAGCCGCCCCTTGACCCTTTTGGCGAGAGCCCACAGGAGAAATTGCGGAGTCGTGACGTTCGGTGGAAGTCCAGATGGAGCCCCACGATTTCTTATAATCCTATCGCGATTGGCACATGACTGGGGGTTGGGGGAAAATAAAAGGGAAATATTTCCCGCACGTGCAACCCACCTTCAACCTGATCACGATGGGAAGTTTACCCCGTTGTGCTGTACATCGTTCCCATGGAAAGTAACAATTTACGATCGCCAGAGGCGCTCCACGACTCCATTGTCTCTGATTCCTTGGTTGTCGTTGGATATAAGTATCTGGCTTCGTGTATCACAATGGCTGGACAAGCAGGAAAACATTCTTCTCACCTTCTCTCTTCATTTCCATCTCATATTGTCTACTCGTCTTGAGGGATAGACCATCAAACCCAATATGTGGTCCGCTCTATCTATCGCCCCGTATGCGCTTGCGCTGGGGCTGTTTTCCCTTCTGTATTTTGTCGTCTTTCCATGGGTAGAGTATGTGCGGGACCCCAAGGGTATGTGTTTGACAAGCCCCCCCCCTCCTACTATCCCTTGAGACATCCTGTTGACATCACTAGGGCTTCGAAAATATCCCAACCTGAACCCATTCTCTGGGATGTCTGCGGTACCTTTCATGATCTTAGCATCCAGAGGCTTCCGCTCGAAAGAGCTTCAGGAACTACACAGAACCAAACCCGTCATTCGAACCGGACCTAATATGCTATCGTACGGTGATGTACGTGCTATCAAGGACATCTATGGACACAACACCAGGTGCATCAAGGATCCCTCCTATATTGTGACGGCTGGCACGCACTACCATCTTGCTGATGTGGTCGACAAGCCTGACCACGCACGGAAGCGTAAGGTCCTCTCATCCGCATATGCGCTTAAGAACTTGGAGACATGGGAACACAAAGTCAGTGATAAAGTCGAGAAAGTTGTCGCACATTTCGACACAATATGCACGGCACCACCCTCCGCTGCTGTGGCAGCGGGCAAGGTGGCACCGGATCCGAAAGACCTTACAGTGGACTTCCGAGCTTGGACCAACTTCTTCACTCTCGATGCGATCGCTGATATCGGACTCTCGGAGAAGCTTGGCTTCCTGGATTCGGGGAGTGATGTTTGTATTGCCGAGAGAAAGGACGGTTCCACATATGAGGTCAACCTCCGTCAGGCCCTTTACCCCACTGCTCGCAAGCAGTCACTCATTCTGTGGAACTATGAATGGTACCCGGCCCTCAACAAGATGGTCAACGTGATACCATTCTTCAATCGGATGCAGACTTCATCAGACAATTGGGAGAACATCGTGTGGCGTCGGTCAATGAACCGCCTGCGTCGGTATGAGGCAGGTGAGAAGCTCGAAGACTTTTTCCAGGCGATGATGGAAGACAAGAACGGCCGAGCCAACAACTTGGAATGGGGTGAGATCGTGGCTGAGATGAACATTATGATGAATGCCGGCAGTGTTACAACCGCTATCGCCATCGCAAACGTCATGTATCAGCTCCTTCGGAACCCTCAGAGTTTGAAAAAGCTTCAAGAGGAGATCGATGCCGTGCTGGACGCGGACGAGATTGTCGCCCCCTACGATAAAGTGAAGCACCTCCCGTATCTCCGTGCATGCTTAGATGAATCTCTTCGCATCTTCCCACCAACCTCGCATGGGCTTCCTCGCGAAACTCCGCCAGAGGGTATGGAGATCTTGGGTGAATGGGTTCCTGGAAACACGTCGGTTAGCATGTCCGCATATGTAGCACACCGTGATGAGAGCGTCTTCCCCAAGGCAGACCAATACATTCCTGAACGATGGCTCGGGGAAGAAGGCAAGGCTCTTCAACCATACTTGATTGCGTTCTCGGCGGGTGCGAGATCCTGCATTGGTCGGAACATCTCTTATCTAGAGCAGACTAAGATCTTGGCTACGCTGGTGCATCGGTACGATTTTGCACTGCCCTACCCCGGATGGGAGTTGAAACGGTTGGAGACCATGAATCTGATCTTGGGAGATATGCCGGTGAAGGTGTGGAGACGCAATTTGCAGGAGGCATGAACAGTCTAAAATATTCACGATTTCCTTTCTTCCTATCACCTTTTTTTTCCACCTTGCGCCATTTGGGCTTTCTTATCCTGGTATAGACTTTACAGCGTATAAATATATTATATCCTCTTGTTGCGTTGATGGACATGGAACGTAGATATAGCTTTCGATTATAGATTGGTAGAGTCATCTTGGATGGATGTGAGATATCCGGCATTGGCCAGTAGCCAGTTCCGGTATATATTTTCAATCTACAGCCTGGGCAAGTCTGGTTTATTGCTAGATACTACAGTAGACAGGCCGGGAATGAACTTTTCACTCTGGATGTCCTATATTCTCCGGGGTATAGCGAACAAGATACCACGAGCGTTGGGGTTTTCTGTAGGTAATATTGATCACCATCTGTATATTTCCCTGAGGGAATCCAAGATCTCGACTCAATATCAGGATGTCGCTGGATATGCGACCATTGATTGAGTTCCGATCGTCAATGGATTCCGCGACATGACTACTAGTACGTAGTATCAAGGCATCAAGTCCCCCGCGTGTTGGCCAGCGCATATCAGCTTGGCTTTTTGATCCACTTTCCTTTTGGCCACTTTCTGCCCCGTGCGTGATTTGAAAGTGCTTAAAATAACCCTAAAGATCAACGTCCGCTTGAAGAAGAAAGATTCCCCGCAAGGGAATCTTTCCCCTTCCTTTCTTCTTTTTTGCTTTTCTCTTCTGGCACACCTCCGCAATTTTGATATCATATCATAACTTAATTCGAGTTTCTCCACGTTTCCCCAGATGTCGAGGCCCTCGCGATGAACTCTGTTTGAACGTGGATTTGCTGGATCGAGAAATGTCGCCCGTCCCTCATGAGCAGTGGAGCCAAAAAAAAAATAAACAAATAAAGATGCTCAAAGACCGAGGGTCTCGATTAGGGATGTGGCTTCCGAGTCTTGTCGCTTTTCCCTATTTGGGTAGTTTTGCACCATCTACCCTTTCTGTACCTGCTTGCAATGTATATAAGATCCAACCTTCCATCACTCCCTCATTTCCCCTCCGGTGGACTCTCATGACTATCAAAACCTACTGAATTTTTTATCTTCCATCAATTGCTCTACAGTCACATCACAGTCACACCATGACGCCCCCGTGGCCTCTGCCCCTCAACATCCCCCCCGAGGCTCTCCAAGAGCTCTCGAAAACACTCACTCCTACCGGTATTGCCGACTACTCAGCCCTAGCCATCTTCTCCGTGGCAGCTACCACATATCTCTCTCGGGGCTACCTCTGGGACCAGCCGGATCCATACCAACATCTCGTGTACGAACGACCACAGCTCAAGGATGGAGGGGCCGCCGGCTCCGCCACAAAAGAAACCCGAAACATCGCCAAGAAATTGGAAGAGTCCAACAAAGACATGGTCGTCTTCTGGGGCTCCCAGTCTGGCACCGCTGAGGGGTTCGCCAACCGCTTGGCGAGAGAGATCTCCTTGCGGTTTGGCCTCAGTGCCATGACAGCAGACCTGTCCGATTATGACCCCGAGACGATCGCTGAGGTTCCACATTCAAAGCTGGTCGGGTTCCTTCTCTCCACCTATGGCGAGGGAGATCCCAGTGATAACACGGCGGAGTTATGGGATTGGGTCAACAAGACTAAGGACCAAGGGCAGCTGTTGTCGTCTGTAAGGTACTTTGCCTTCGGTCTGGGAAACAGAAACTATAAATACTATAACCGTGTCGTCGACGTCGTGGCGGAGGCGCTGGATAAACTAGGTGCGACAGCAGTGATGCCGGTCGGAAAGGCCGATGATGCTGAAGGTGCTACTCAGGAGGACTTTATGACCTGGAAGGAGAGCCTGTTTGCCGTACTGAAGGGTCTGGGTTTCCAGGAGCATGAGGTTCAATACATGCCCACCTTATCTGTACAAGAGGACGAATCCCTGGAGCCAATTGACCTGCACCATGGAGAGCCGGACGCAGGCTCCCTTAAGGCTCAGTGCTCGTCCATCCGGCCTTTGGCCATCTCTGCATCTCGGGAGCTGTTTAACTCCTCCGACCGACACTGTCTTCACATAGATCTGGATCTCACCAGCCAACCGGAGTTCACATATAAAACTGGTGATCATCTTGCCATCTGGCCCGGAAACCCTGACTCCGAGGTGGAGCGTCTCCTCCAGGCCCTGGGTCTCTCATCGCGTCGTGACGTGCCTATCAGTATCAAGTCGCTTGACACCGCCACGAAAGTGAAGATTCCATCCCCAACCACCGTCGCAACCCTCCTCCGCTACTATCTCGAGATCTGCGGTCCCGTAAATCGGGACAATATCCTGGGACTGGCACAGTTCGCCCCGACCCCGGAAGCAAAAGCATATCTCCAACAACTCGGTCAGGATAAGGCCAGCTATGCTGCATTTATTAACAAGAACCATGTTAACCTCGGCCGACTGCTGCATCAAGCCAGCACTGACACATGGAACATCCCCTTGTCATACCTTGTCGAAACACTCCCTCTCATGCAACCACGATACTACTCTATCTCATCAAGCAGTGTAATTTCCCCGCGCAAGGCCTCCATCACAGTCGTCGTCTCGACTACCCCCGTTCCCGAGAATGGAGACGAGCTGATCCACGGCATTACGTCCAACTACCTCCTCGCTGTCTCGGAGAACCTCCGCTCGGCTCCTCACCCAGAAGGACTCACATACCACCTCAACGGACCAAGCGATTCCCTACAAGGCGGAAAGCTGCTCTCGCACCTCCGTAAAAGCAAATTCAAGCTCCCCACCTGGCTAAGTGCCCGCTTATCATGGTTGCGGCAGGCACAGGTCTGGCGCCGTTCCGGGCATTCATCGCCGAGCGTCGACAGCTCCAGCAGATCGGAAAGGAAGTTGGCGAGATGCTGCTTATCTTCGGATGCCGGAGGCCGGATGAGGACTTCATCTACCGGGATGAGCTGGAAGAGATGAGGAGGGCGCTAGGAGAGAAGTTGCGCATCGTCACCGCCTACTCGCGTGAGGGCAAAAAACAATACGTCCAAGATAAGATCCCCGAGGTGGGAGATGATGTTTACAGATTGATCGATGAGGGAGCCAACTTTTACATCTGTGGAAAGGCCGAGATGGCAAGGGAGGTCGAGAAGGCGGTTGCGGGAGTGATGAGCGTGAAGGGTCAGGATGAGGCGAATGAATGGAGGACGAGAATGAAGAGGCGGAACAAGTGGCAGGAGGATGTGTGGTGATTTTTTTTTTCTTTTCTTTTTTATTCCCTCTTCTACATGTATATACGCCCATAGATCACATCTATCTACGATTAGTCCCGCCAAGACGCGAATGCCATTATTTCAACGTCTAAATTCCAGAGCGATTCCAACCCCACTAAGCCGCATACCAAACCCGAAGCGAAGCAAAGCTAGCCGAAAACAGCAAAACATCAACACCGAACCATGGGTATAATCAACCAGGACTTTTTATCTTCCAACGAAACGTACAACATCCAGGGACACAAAACCTCATCCATAACAAAGCCAGAAAAAGAAACAAAAAAAAATCAAAGAAAATGTCCAACACAAATCAACCCCCATCCAAAAAACCAACCCCAACCCCCCAAAACCACCTCATCTTCGACCCCTGGAATAGCAGCGCCACGGGCCACCAACGGGCCGATTCATCGACAGGGACCGCATGGCGTCGAACAAGAGAAGAGAAGCTGGCTCAACAGTTCAGTTCCGCGTCGGGCGACTGTACCGATTCCCCGAGGGATGGTACATCGCATCGCAACAAAGCAGAGAAAGGGGAGTGGGTATGGTCTTATACGAGTCGCGCAGAGGAATCAAGGGATGATGCAGCAGGACAGCGGGATATCCGGTCCATGATGCGCGTGGGGAAGCGGTCGAGGGATGTGTCTGACTCCGGAAAGGATCGGGATTCGAAGTTGTTGAAGGGTTCGAAAGTTGCCGGGTTGGTGGTGAATGCGTCGCCAGGTTCTTTGGATCAGTTGTCGTCGTCGTCGTCGTCGTTGTCGTCATTATCGACCGAGGTCAAGGAAGTACCGCTGGTTTTTAAGGGCCTTACGGTTTTTATTAACAGCACTTACCATCGACTGTCTCGGATCACTATTTGAAACGGCTCCTTACAATGCATGGTGCTGCCATTTCGCTGTCGCTTTCGAGGAAGGTCTCCCATGTTATTGTTGCGAAGCCTAATACGGGGCGTGGGATGGGTGCCGGTGGGGGACTTGCGGCTTCGAAGTTACAGAAGGAGATCTCGCGGGGTGGGTGGAAAGGGATCAAGGTCGTTTTCGTTGAATGGTATTTTTTTCCCGGATTTTGACGTGGGTCGTCGTGGGGGTTGCGGATGCTGACTATAATACATAGGGCTCTGGAGAGTATCGAGGCTGGGAAGCGGTTGTCTGAGGCTAGGTTTGCAATGGATATCATGCCAAAGGGGCAAAGGAGTGTTCTGTCTTTTACTGGGATCTGATATGGTTTCTGAAGTTTTCAAGGTCTATGCACTGTGATACCCTCATGAATCAAGTCGTTATGTTATATATACATCGTTATCATTATCATACAAGCATGTCTACATAGGAGCGCCCCTTGGCCCACCCCTTGTCTCGCCATCGTTCGAAGGCCGTCGCCATCCTCCCTGTTCCCAACCTCTGCTTGGGCCCGACGATAGCGACCCTGCGCTTGCGTCAGACATGCGGCGGTAGCTAGGCAAACCAAGCTCGACCTGGGTGTAGGGCTCTAGAGGCGGTTCGTCTGGCAATGGCGGCAGGGGGTTCCGTACAAGCCGGGACGATCGCTGTGGGCTAGCCTCGACTGGGTGAAAGTGATGTTCTTCGTATGGCGGCGCTGCAGTAAATGTACGTGCACCTAATGGCAATTCGTCCTCCATACTATCACTTGAATATGTACGATCCAGTTTCTCACCAGTATCTTCCCTTGAGTCTCCTCGGACCAGCCCTAAACGTTCCTCTTCCGTGGGTTTACGCTCATGGCCCTTCCGCAAGATGCCCCGAGGGGACTTAGGCACGTCGAACTTGGGTCGGTGGAAAGCATGGAATGAAAATTGGCGTTTAGAACCATGTGCTGGAGGTTCAGGGGGTTCGTCTGCCCATGTTATAGAATGAGATGTGTCACTTCGAGGTGGTCCGGGATAACTTGTGTCGACTTTTCTGCTATGGATTGACGACATAGGCGCTAAAGCCGCCGGTTGACTAGGGTCATGGTCTCGAATTGGCTGCCACGAATGACTCGGTGACCGCATTCGAATCTCATCTAAGAAAGAGTGATTACTTTGTTTGGTATCGGGACGCTCTGATTCATCTGGAAACCGGGACATTCCCAATGGGGGTAGCGGCCTCTTGACTGACGGCGTGCGAGTTGCACTCCGGGTCATCGTTGGTCCTTCACCGAGGACAGTCTTGCGCCGGCGCAATCCATCCCATTCGATGATCTCGTTCTCTGCAGGCGGGTGTAGCTTATCTTCTTGTCGTTCTCTTAAATAGCGTCGTGCCTCCTCTGCCTCCATCGTACGACGGGGTGTCGATATCCTACGAATAATAGCGGCTGTGCCGCGGATAGAGTCGGCCTTGGGCTCTGTTTCTGGTTCTTCCTGTGTGGCCACCTCACGAATCTGGTCGAGGTCGCCTTTGAAGACAGCGGAGTCGGGGACGTCTTTGGCGGACTTAGAGAGCTGCAGGAGGACGACCCCAGCGCAGATCTGCAAAAAGCCCATGATGACTGTAGCGATCTGCATGCCGGTCCCTTTGAAGCCTTGGAAGAGAATTGCTGAGGTGATAATCGTGGCGCTGGTGAAAAAGACGTAATAGGTGGGGGTGACTAGGGCGGCATTGAAGATGTTCAACGCTTTCTGGATAGCGTTAGTAAAATGTCAAGAGAGAAGACGAAGCCAACAGGAGAAAATTGGGTGGGGACGAACATTGAGATAAATGATTTCTGTCAATAAAGTCGCCACGACGAACGCAAACAAGACGTAGAGGAACCAATGCTTGAACTGCGATTCTCCGTTGATCTGTGCCAAAATGGCCGAGCCCAGTCCCTGCGTAGCGACTACGCTTAACCCACCAATAGAACTGCAGATACTAATGTAGACGAACATGCTCTTCTTTCCGTATCGAGGCCCAGCCCACACAGCCGTGATGATGCTACCCACGATGATAACGCCAGCGTACGACAAAAACCCGGGAGTGATAACATATTTCTGCATTTCCTGAATGTTGCTTACGGATGACTGCTCAGGCGCATTCATCGCAATGATAACAGACCCGAGAATGCAGGTAAAACAGCCAACCTTACCGACGAAACTCAGCCGTTCCTTGAGAAAGATAGCAGATAGGATCGTCGTCACCACAACCGACAGCGCACCCAGCGGAGTTACCAGAATCGCATCAACGAAGGCGTAAGCGACGAAGTTGCAAAGTTCTCCGATTATCATCAGCGTCATACCCGCCCACCAGTAGAAGTTCTTCAGGTATCCGTACCCCTCGCCGGCTTCCTCATTGTATTTGACATTGGCCCTCAGCAGACCCGTCTTCTTGAGTACGAACGATACACCAATGAATAGACCCGATGCGACAGCTAAAGAAATACCGATGGCTTTGTAGGAAGCCGGTCGACCGCTCCCTGAATCGGAGCGAACCTCAAGAGTTGAGAAATCCATGTGTAACGGAAGCGCGCATGAACACTGCCAGCAGTGTGGTTTTTTTATCTGCTTTGAGGGAATATGTACACGACGAGATATATGAATAGTCGATAAAAATAGAATCAGCGCGAAACGACTGCTACTCCATGAAAGTGACTCGTGGTGGCGGCGATAAAGGTTTTGACTGGGCGCTTCGAAGGTTAGATAGAGGGCAGGTGTGGAATGTGTGGTTGATAGGCGCCGGGGAATGTGTCAGAGTTAATTCTAAAGACATGCATGAAGAAAGGGGCAAGAGAACAATGAAAATTCCGGGAGCGAGAAGACGAAAGATTAGGCAGAGCCCAGGGAACAAATAAGAAAACCACGTATGAAAGGAAAGGAAGCAAGGAGGAAAGTGAGAGGCTGGGTGCGGGTGAAGAGAAGCGTGACCCACTACCATTCGATATACAAGATAAAATGACGAATCTTGAAGGCGGGCGCCTCTTAAAATTTGATTTTGTATTTTTATTTTTCCTACTTTTTTATAATGAACTGGACAATTCTTTACAAATAAAGGACAGTAACTACTTAGCACATCCCCCTCTGTGATTTTCATTTTATTTTCACTACATTGAAATACGAGGTAGAATGCGTCGGTCATGATTCATGATAAGAAGAATCCAGCCGGAGTCTAGAACTCCCAGGGAACCATTGGCTAAACATTAAATCTCCGGATCCAATCTGAGATTAACTTCAAAGGGTATAATAACAATGCTGCTCATCATCACACTTGAACCACAACCGCAGTCGTAAGGAAGCTCCTTGAAAAAAAAAAAAAAAGAAGAAAATGTAGAAAAAGAACACCAGGAAAATCATGAATCTCTCTCTGCACCTAGAGAAAAAAAACCCCCCAATCATTACACATGACGTCCAACAAGAATATGCGGATACTTCGTGACATTGAAATTGAACAAGCCAAGGGAAAAAAAAAAGGACTGGAAAGAAGACTTATCGCACGTGGTAACTTGGTTTTCGCTGCTTGTTGACCACAGGTGGATGCTCATCCACTGGATAGGGAGGTCGAATCTTCCCATTCGGTCCATGCCCCAGAGGACCCGTTGTGGTTACCAATGGAGTAGGCATTGGAATTCCTCCCAACTCGCTGGGGTACGGAATTGGGGTCTTTGGAGGTACTGGTGGCGGCATGCCATCATGCACATGATCGGTACTTCGTCGCGGAGACCCGTGTTGTTGTGAGCCGGGTCGGCTGATGTCGCTCAGGTCACTGACTGAACCCCGCGCCGGTGTTGGCGAAACTGCATCCTGCGACATTGGATGAACTGGGAGTTCATCGTCGTTCATCGGTAGAGGGGGCGGCCCTGCTGGTGACAGCAAGGTAAAATCGCCTGGCAACTCAGCGGGTAATTCCACCGCATCTGGAATTGGAGGCGGCACCACAGACAGCCTTGGACTCTGGGTTATAGAACTGTCATCCTGGAAATTGGACATATCATTTCCAGCTGCCGCATGCGCTGCCGCCCGACGGTGCATGCGCTCGATTCTAGCAAACTTGACACCGGCATCGAGAATTTGCTTCTTCACTTCAGGCTTGGTGAGGTAGCGACGAGTGTTGGTGCTGATGTCCGCCAATCGGTTCCATTCATTCATACCAAACTCCCCCACACCCACTTCGACGTTCAGCCGGTAGTAGTTATCCTTAACCACGTTACGCTTGGCCAAATGCTCTCGGAGCATGTCCCTGTGGATATCTTCACACCCCTCGATCTTAGCGATCAGCCGACGGCGCGCCTCTGCAAATGTACCCAGCGCATCGCCAAAGAAGTCCTCCCACCATTCATGCTGTCGATTATTCGTACCCGGTGGACGTTTGCCTGTACCAACGCTTATAAATACTCCAACTTCGCGACCGGGCCACTCATTGACTGTCGCTTCATCCAGGACCTGCGGTGCAGGGTTATAGGTGCCGGTACCTTCGTCGATGAAGACATGTTGTCCAATCTGAATTGGTTTAAAAGCAAGCCCAGTGGCTGACGTTGCCCGACCAGCTTGCCAGACTGTACAGTTAAACTCCGGAGGGGGTTCTTTTCGGGAGTCGTAAGATCGTAAGAATACAGCGGATCCGTTGCGCGTAGTGCCCTTATACAATGCTGTAACCGCCCTGTTGACATCGTATGTTAGCCCAAAATACATACAACAAGAGAGGACGAAAAATCAAGGCAGAAGAGAAGGAAGGTTTACGTTTTGGTGCGATACTCCCGATTGTCGTACAACAACGCATTTGGATTTCCCCAGCGTAGACCATTGATGAATGTCGAATCCCGCTGACTGGGATTGGAAGAATGCGAACCAACGGTGCTGAAACTGGCGCGGCTAGCGGAACGCTGGGGGATCGAGTTGGGGCTGAATGGCGTGTTGGCAAAAGATGTGCGAGCGCCGGGCGACATGTCATTTCCCTCCGCCTCGAAAACGGTGTGTTCACGCACACACTCACGAATAGCATCCTCCAATCTCGAGGCTTTGAATAGGGTTGACCGGAAAGGAATTCCAGCAAAGGTCTTATCCGTTTCGAAAACCCGACGGGTCATGCGCACATAAACTTCTTTGCACGTTTCGAGATCGAGCCGTAAACGGCCCAGCATGAGAGCTATCAAGCCGCCAGTGCCGGTGCCGACAATGAGATCAAAGTGGTCGCAGGGTTTGGGGATTTCATCGCGACGAGGAGCCTTGCCTTCGCATTCGACATAGACGCGATACATAAGTTCCTGGAGGATGATGAGCATCGAGTAGCCGCGGACGCCGCCACCATCTGAACTGTCAGCTAGAAGATCTATATCCAAGGTTCTTTAGAACCGAGAGCATACCTAACGATAAGATCCGCAAGGGAGGACCCTTGGTAGTATCTTTACGACGAAGAATCGTCGTATCCATCGTGCCAATCCCTTGGTGGGCTGGGAACACCCTAACAGGGAGCGGGAATATATGGGCGCCTGATCGGCTCGATGTGGGCGGCAGATGACGAAACCGGTCGAGGAAAAGCACGAAGCCACCGGGATGTATTGGGCAAGACAAATGACCAGAGGTATTCTTGATAGAGTGAGAGAAAAAATCCGGTTGTAAAATGAATTTGGGAGGGGTATAGTATACTTTGAAGTGGGAGTGAAAGAAGATTTAAAAAGATCTTTTCCATGAGTGTCTTACCGTGACTGCAGAATCAACGAACCAGTGACCAGTAAGATTAGGTTTGAACTGTTCTTGGATTAGTATTATTTTCCACTCTGCATTCCACCTATTGCCGTTCAAGTGCTTTAGTCAGACTCAACAATGGCAATTGGTGGGGTGTCACGGGGAATGTGGCGGTGCTCAGGTGCGTCATTGGGGCTGTGATACTACTCCGTATGATACAATATTACTTGGATGACCTCAAGAAATAAGGCATCCCAGCGTACAGATTACCTACTCAGTTCCATGTTCCAGAAAAACGCTAGAATGAAGTTAATCCATGTCATATATGAGAGTATAAGCTATCGACATGACGACCAAGTTACCAGCTAAAGTGCGTTTAGGTTTAAACCATGGATCGCAAATCCCATGCGATAGAAAAAGAACAAGTATTGTCCCATTCGGTCTTTTTTTATCTTTAAACACAAACCACAGGAAGTGTCCCGGTGGTCTATAGATTCGCCTTCCCAACCAGCACATCCCTCAACAACTTTAAACTCTCTTCAGTAAAGGTAACCATGTTTTTCTGTCGATCGTTACTGCCCGTCTCCACTTCTCGTGTATACGTTCCATGCGCAGTTGATACTGCGACAGCTACGTAGCCTCTGCGAGTCATTAGCCTTGCCTTAATGCTCTTCTGCTTGAAATCACTAATGGAATTCCTACGGAGTGCGATTCCTCGCCGTCCCGCCGGTCGGCCCGGCTGTTCCACTCTCACTCACCGTATAGGTGGAACCGAGAGTGTGGCGAACGTGGTCGGCCATTTGGGCCACAATAGCGGGCGTTGGGCCATTGTAGGTTTCCAGATGAGCTGGAGTCCATCCGGCAAAGGCGATCCGAGATTCCAGGGTGTATACCTTAATTGCCATGTTAATCTTTACACTGCAGTGTATTTTTTTGTATGTAAAGGATGGTAACATCGGATAGACTAACAGTCAATCCACCTTTGTAGATGGCTGACGCTCCGGAAACAGAGAGCAGGCTTGCTGAAATGAGTCCGCCAGCGGCCTGGAAGGTTAGCAAGCCAGGAAGGACGACGGGACTAATATGACGACACATACCGTCTCCGCAACGGATATTGTCTCCTTCTTCGCTTTGAGAAGTTCACAAACCTCCCGGATAAGGGGCTGAAGATTCGACGGTGGGAAGTCGCTCATTATGATTGCACGGTTATGGATAAAGGTAAAGAAAAACTCTATGGTTGCTGAAGATTAAGGAGATTGATAATGCAATACCAAATGTCTTGGCATCGTCACTGGATCTGATTACTACTCATCATTCAATGTATAATGACGGAAGATAAGTCGAATATCGAATCTAACTGCTGATACGCGCTGAAATTTAGGTTCCATATATCAACCTTAGCCGCCACGAAACGCTAGACTGAGAAGGACTACACGTAAATCACAACTTAATTCGTCAGGCCAGGCCAATCTGAACATAATCAGTAAACACATGCCAATGGAGCCAGTTTAGAAATAGAATGTTATGCTCACCATATGTTGTCCGCTCCTCTACCCTTCTAGATACAGTCACCTCTTCTCCGACCCGGATGGAGGCATTCTCGCAGTCCCGGTCTAGAAACACATATCTTCCAAACACAGGGGAGAATCTCGCGCCCTTGTCTACCCTTCGGTCTTTCATCAGCTTTTTAAGAATGTTGCCACTGTCTCCTGTTCCCATTTTCCCTGTCATATAGTCAACGTTGAGACTCTGGCATCGGATGCAATTCGCCGTCAACAGAAGTCGGATTTTTTCTCCCACCATCAGCTCCGCCCAGAAATCCTCCTCGAAAGCCGTTCTAGCACCCGAAATGACAATGTTTGGCCGGGCTTTTCTCAGGTCCATCGCGTTTTCACCAGCCAAGCGGGAAGACACGTTGTCTACCGAAGTCTCTGATATCATGAGGTATGGTGCTGTATCGGCAAATGTGATCCTTTCTTCCTTCGTTTTACCGCCTCCAGATCCGTATCTATTAGCACCAAGAGCCACGAGAACAGCAACAGTTGTAGTCACTAGTACAAAGAGAATGAATGAGGTGATGTCTCTCTGCCCAAGTGGCACACTAATATTCAGAAGCAAGCTCAGAAGAGCCAAAACGGTCACCGACCGTTTAGAAACAAGTGGAGTCACCTGTTCACGATGTGCCTGACTTTTCCCTGGTGGGAAGCTCCCTAAGACTCTCCTCCAATGTGGGCCCAAGTATACAAGAACCACCTTATACCCGAAACACTGGCTAAACCAGTCGTTATATTTGCTGCCCATATGATAACCCTTTGTCGGGCTTTGATGCATTGTAACAGTCAATTCTTCCAACCCCTGTACGTCTGGTTCTAATGGTATCTCCAAAGTTTTAATCTGAAGATTACCATTGTCTGTCACGCCTGGTGGGCGATATGTCACGATGATCTTTCCATTGTTCTCACCCTCGATTGGAAATACGATGCCCGTTAGAAACAAACTCATTTCGGGGAAATGCGGTACATGCATGTTCTGGAGGGTTTCGATACCATCCTCGCCTTGGTTGATCTTGAGCAGCATGAAACGCCGGTCATACTGAAAGCCGGTACTGGTGAGGACAGCCTCGGGAACGGCTACTTCCCGAAGGGATTTAATGGGGTATATGTACAGCTAAGGAAATGAGTATTACCGCATTGGATTGGGGAAAATGATGTTGGACGGCTCCGTACCTGGCTGATTTCCATGGCGTGAGCCTGTTTGCTTTGCCTAGAATGCCTGAGAAAGCTGCAGGTGTCGTCGGGCGAGGCGAAGGTATTGGTTTTTATCGGTAAACTTTGAGCTAGCGCTTGCGCTTAACAAGGATATTCACATCGTTCTCTCCTACATACCGATGGCCGGAAGTAACTCCACGTTATTCACAACCTGGAAGGAGATAGCGACTGCCAAGCCGGGACACTTGCCCATGACAGGTTAACGTTTCCGCTGCATTCAATCCTACAGCATACCGAAGTTTCAAGAGGCTTTGAATAAATTTTTGTACATGGTACATACAGATATCAAATAGAAAAATGAAAACGTTAATGTCAATGCTCATATAACTCCCGTGATAATTGATTTAAACCCGATCAGTGCCTTATTTCATAGTTCTTCGTAGAAAAGCCGGTTACTCGTCCTTCCAAGGAAGGCTGAACGTTCCTACCCAGTCCTCGACTTCCTGCCGCAGGAGCACAATCTCTGAGATCTCCTCGCCCTCACCAACATATTCCAGGAAAGCCTTGACGGTGTTCGGGTTCTTAACACCCTTAGCCGCAGCGCTCTCCTTGGCAACCTTGTCCAGTTTTTGGGTGATGATGACCGCACGGTCAACGATATCGGCCACACGACGGAAGTCCTCGGGCTGGAAGCCACGAGTAGTCATGGCAGGAGTACCCAAGCGGAGACCACCGGGCTTCAAGGCTGACCGATCTCCCGGAACGGTGTTCTTGTTGCTAGCAACACCACAGAGCTCTAGAACACGTTCAACACGAGCTCCATCAACCCCACGGTTCTTCAGATCCACGAGGACCAGGTGATTATCCGTTCCACCGGACACAATGTTGTAACCCAGACCCCCATTGCTGAGAGGGCTGCCAAGGCGGTCAGCCAATGCCTTGGCATTGGCTAAGACGGTCTCCTGGTAAGACTTGAACTCGGTCGACTGAGCCTGCTTCAGTGCAACTGCTAGAGCGGTAATGGTGTGGTTATGAGGGCCGCCCTGATGGCCCGGGAAGACGGAGGCATTGATGGGATTCTCTAAGTCATACATCTCCGGGTTGCCCTTCTTGTCCGTCCGGCGGACACCCTTGCGGTAGAAGATCATGGCACCACGGGGCCCACGCAGGGACTTGTGAGTAGTCGTTGTCACCACATCAGAGTGACTGAAAGGCGAGGGAAGTACATCCGCAGCAACCAAACCAGAGATGTGGGCCATGTCGCTGAGGAGGTATGCACCAGCTGCGTCTGCGATCTGGCGCATCCGAGGGTAGTCGATCAATCTGCTATAGGCCGAAGTACCGGCAATAATGAGCTTGGGACGATAGAGTAGCGCCTGCTTCTCGAGGGCGTCATAATCAATGAGACCAGTGGACTCATCAAGGCGGTAAGGAAGGGTCTCAAAATATTTCGAGATGAATGAGATCTTCTTGGTGGGAGTTTGGTAACCATGTGACAAGTGTCCACCATGGGGTAAGTCGAGGCCCATCAGGCGGTCATGCGTGTTGAGAAGGGCGGAGATGGCATACAAGTTGGCGGGGGAACCGGAAAGTGCTATTCAACCATTAACCACGACTCCAAGATTCCACGCTAACCGGGGAAGCTTACGTTGAACATTCACGCCCCATTCTTCTGGATTGAGTCGGAAGGTCTCCAATGCACGCTGTTGACATAACCTCTCTGACTCATCAATATGCTCATTTCCTCCATAATATCTGGCACCGGGATAACCCTCTGAGTACTTGTCTGGCAGCTGATTAGTTGGGAGTAGCGCACAGAGGTCGGAGTGGTGGACTGACTTTGCATCACACTGCCGAGGGCATCAAGGACCGCCTGTGAAGTGAAGTTCTCTGAAGGGATCAGGTTGATGAAGTGCTTTTGACGTTTTTTCTCCTGCAAGTATACATGAGTACTACTATTCACAGCAGTGGGACAACTCCGCAATGGGGAAAATCAACCTTCTGGAGAATATTGTAGATTGTGGGGTCCTCCTCCTCGAGGTGTGCGGAGAGCAACTGCGGAGATGACGTTAGCATGGGACTTTACCACATCTGCGCGCGTTTGTTTAAACTTCTAGGGGCGATTGAGAGTAAAGGGGGCACATACATGTTGCTGTCCATCGCGACTGGAGGACGACACACTCCGGCTCTGAGAAATTGAGCTGGAGGCGCGCAAGGGAGCAGCCGGTCGGAGTTGAGTAGTAGTGATGGCGATAGCTCTGGAAGAGCTTCCCGTGCGCGGGACCAATCGCAAAGCCTGGCGACCACAGCGGCTCAGCATTTTGAATCTCCTGTCGTACTTGCTTACAATAGACACGACGAGTCTACAATAGAACAAAAAGAAGGGAGGGGGGGGGAATAGATCAGAATTTAATGAGAAGTAATGGAGGACGAACCACCGTATGCTGTCCTATCATCGGACAACTAACCGCGCGGTGATTGCCGTTGCCCGCGGAAAGCAACCCACTAGTCATTTTTCGGGTTAGCATCTCCGGTAATCGTATTAACAGTTATTCCATCTCCGCTCGCTTATTTTTTTATGGACTTTCCGATTCCGACCCCCTTCCTTTTCTTCTTTTTTTCTTCACACAACTAAATCCAAGATGAAGAAAAGGTTTTAACTTGTCAGTTCTCGTGGAAAGGACGGTTCTGCTGGCTTTTCCCGGGCGATGCTGAAGTGTCCCGCCGTTCACCATCCATTTTGGGACAATGAACGATCGGATTGGAGGTTGTGTTATGCTGGGTATGCCGACGAAGACGAACGGATTGATGGAATATATCATCTAATCTATATATGATATGATATGCACTTGCCTGTGTTGCCTGTTTTGCCTTCTCTTGTTTTGGGATGCCGGGTCTCGACTCAGTCGCCAGGGCTGTCCAGGGCACCCATGTCTTTATTAGTGATGAACCCCTTGTCTTTAGCAGTAGGCTAGTATCAATGTCAATCTGTCGATCTCGGATTATATTTACAGCAAGTAGATTCTGCCCTCATTGCTTAGAAGCCATGCAACAGTTCGAAAAGTCTTATGGTCTAGACTGGGTGACCTTTACAAAAAGCTTGAAGTTATTCGGGCGACAGCATGATATTACCGGTCAGGTCATAGGTGTATTTGTGCCTTGCAGAACATCTTACACAGACAAGTCATTGTCAATGAGTAAGATCTACAGATATTGACCAGACACGTCAGTTGGTGATTTTGCCAGCTTATGACAGTCGGGATCCCTGGCATTCGGATAGTGCTTAGTCGATGTACAGGTGATTGATACCTGTGCTCCATTCACACTTTGAACCCTGACTGGATCCGAGCAACGCAAAAAATAGAACAGGAGGGCAATCTCAATAATTGCGTCCTCGAGAAAGTTGTAATTGGGTGCCACTGAACGAATGATAGACCATATCTTAAAGTTGGGCCCCAGGTGGTCACTGAACCGGGCAATGATCCTCAGGGCGGATAAGAAGAAAACTCTGTTGGGTACGGGGGAACTGGGTTCGATGATTATGTCTGTATGTACAGTAAATACCTACGGAGTAGGTACGGGGAAGAGGGGGTGATCAATCAGGAAGTTGAAGAGCAAGGACCCTTGCTGCGTTCAGCTCCTGATTGTCTTGACTCGTCTCACAAAGCAATATGAGATAGATCTTCTTCGACCAAAATTGCACAACCTCAAACAAGCAAGCAAATAAACAAACAAACAGGGCTAGCTAGTACTGAACGTACGTACGTACCTATTTACTGCGAGGAACACGCGGTGAAGAACGTGGAGTACAAGAAACCCATTAAAATTGGCAAGGAAAAGGGGGTTTGTTCCTGGTGCCTGGATGTGTGCATAAAAGTGGATCTGAGTGGATATGGGGCGCGGGATCGATCATCCAATCCGTGAGGTCTCCGATGTAATTGCCACACACGGTTTGTGTACACATCTGACACCATCGATGGTTGTCCGTCGACGACTAGTACAGAAGTAGGATGTAATCAAACGTTAGTTACTCTAGTCTCCTTTGTCTCAATTTATTATATTAATTAGTCTCTCACGCCTCTCTGTTCCCCTTCTCCTCTTCCTCCCTCTCCTTTCCCACCCCCCAAGTCAGTCAATCACTATACATTTATTCCGGTCCCTACCGAGTACATTCTTTACTTCACGTCACTCTTTACCTTCGGGGAGAAATTCCAACTGCAAAAAAACAAAACAAAAATCCAACCGCTAATTTCAATTCGCCACTCTTTGGACAGAAACAACAAATCTAGACAAAATGCGTTTCTCCGTCGCTGCTGTTTTCGCCGCTGTGGCCGCCGGTGTCGTCGCCGAGGAAGTGAGCACTGTTATCGTTACCGAAACTGCCACTTACTGCCCTAAGTCCACCGATGCTATCGGTGTTTCTCCCACCGAGTCTATCAGCATCCCTGCTGTATGTTCCCAGACACTCTTCATTCTCGTCTTCACAGTATTTCGATTCTAGGATTATACTGATCGGGTAATAGGGTTACACCACCACTCGCCCTCTCATCACCTCGACCGTGACTGAGTGCAACAAGTGGTATGTTATATCTCAGCGCCTTCCCTGTATAGACTATTAAGCTCACAAGATTACAGCTCCAGCACTGCCCCCCCTGCTGGCACTCCCACTGGCGTCAACCCTGTTGACAGCTCCGTCCCCAGCTCCCCCGTTATCCCCGTCGTCCCCAGCGTCCCCGTCGTCCCCAGCAGCTCCAAGGCTACTCCTAGCAGCAGCTCCTCCATCATCAAGCGCCCTAGCAGCAGCAGCATCGTCATCTCCTCCACCCCTCTGGTTCAGTCCACCCATGCTGCTTCCACCAACGCTCCTCCTGCTCCTTCCGCTCCTTCTGCTTCCGGCCCCTCTGATGTCTCTCCTACCGGCTCCGCTACCACACCCGCTGTTCCTCTCTTCACTAGCGGTGGCTCTCGCGCCGCTGTCGGCGCCGGTGCCGGTCTCGCGACCGTCTTCGGTCTCGCTGCTGTTCTGTTGTAAACTGATTTAAACTTCGACGGATGGACGGATTGATTGCATTTTCTCTATTACCCCCTTGAGTCTTTATTCTCGGCGTCCGTCGTCATGATTGCGATCCTTATGTTGGCCTGTATTATCTGCAGGTGAGAACATATCGCATAGATGTACTTGACTATGATGACGGAGTTATTAAATTCTTTTTTGATCTGTTGTTGGAGTGTCTAGACCACTGCTTACTGGTGATACGACCGATACCATACATATTGTATTTTCTTTGATATCTCTACGACTTTTTCTGTTAATATTGATCTTGATGGCTTTAGTGCCTGCTGGAAGTTCGACTTTCCTGTGTATACCTCACAGACTTTATAATAGCTCATTACGGTTTATACAGATTTTGTGCATTCTGAGAGAAGCTGTAAAGTAAACTTGTCCTTACTTGCTTTTCCCACCCAACATGTTGTTATCCGGGGCTGTGCAGGTCTTGCTTGTCATCTACAGTTTGGCTCGACTTTGCTGCTTCTTTTCAAAGTACTCTCGCACTTTGCTTCGCGCTATCTCCACTACCTCAGCGTCCTCGACTGTCGGCGGTACGCTCACCGGGGCCCCATAATCTCCGCGCACCCCGTGTTCGACCAGCTCCCGCAATACTCGCCGCAACGTCTTACCGCTGCGTGTCTTCGGGATCATCCCGCGTCCCTGTATCATGCCTCCGAGGGATGCGATTGCTCCGATCTGCTCACGGACCCGTTGATTGATCGCGTTGAACAGCTCCGGGGTAGGTATCGCTGGCAGGGCTACAGAAGCAGTCCGTGGCTGGATAAAGGCAAAAGGAAGGTGCCCCTTTAGTGTGTCCGGTATGCCAACAACGCTGGCTTCGCCGACCTCCGGATGTGACAGAATGGCCTGTTCAATTGCGCCTGTATCAAACCATGTGAGCTGATGTGAGATCATGACCAGCATTAAAGATGTATACCTGTACTAAACCGATGCGCAGCCACATTGATGATATCGTCCGTTCGCGCCATGACATGAATGTACCCATCCTGGTCAATCATACCTGCATCCCCTGTGTCCACCCATCTACCCGAAAAGCGCTTGAGATATCCCCTGTAGAATCTTTCGTCGTCATTAAACAATCGAGTGAAAGCCGTGGGAGCCAATGGCATACTAAGGACGATGTTGCCCATCGTCCCTCGGGGGACTTCTCGGCCTTCATCATCGACAATCCGAACGTCAAATCCCGGCATTGGCAATCCGGCCGACCCTGGCCGAATAGCCAACGGCTCTAGTTCCTGATCATCACCTAAGGCCATTCCAGCTGTGCTTCTTAGCGCCAGCCCGGAGATAGGCGAGCCTGATTCGGATGACCACCAATTATCTACGACCATGGCACCAGGGGCGGCATAACGGGATAGAAGATCCTGATACACTTGAACAATGCTAGGCTCGCTCCTCTCGCCGGCGAGGAAAAGAGCTTTGAAATGCTTCAGGCCACCACGGCGGGCCACCTCCTCGAAGAACTTGTTGTCTGGATCATCTTTTCGGATGGCACGCATGGCTGTAGGTGCTGTGAACAGGACGTTGGCCCTGTGTTCCTCGATAACCCTCCAAAATGTTCCCGCATCTGGGGTTCCAACAGGCTTTCCTTCGAAGAGTACTGTGGTTGCGCCAACCAAAAGAGGAGCGTATAGGATGTAGGAGTGGCCGACTACCCACCCGATATCAGAAGCACAGAACATTACATCACCTGGGCCCTGAATGCCAAACAGATACCTAATAGATAGATGCAATCCTACTGCATGGCCGCCAGCTTCTCGAACAACTCCCTTTGGCAACCCGGTGGTACCTGTGGAATTTTGTCAGTTATACGAACGAAACGTCATTTCCAAGATATTGGATCGTACCGCTAGTGTATATTATATACAATCCATCTGTGCTAGCCACAGGCACCGGTCCGGCTTTGATGCCACGCATGCGTGCGCTTTTGACCAACCGCTGCCAGTTGCGCTGTCCACCCAGCTTATCGGGTCGATTCCACCGCAGCTGATCTCTTTGCCAAACAATGACCTTTTCAGGCTTAAAGCTACTTGCCCCAACAGCCCCCTCGACTAATGGTCTATAGGCAACAGGGCCCTTCGACCCTTCTATACCACATGATGCCGTCATGATGACTCGAGGCCTGGCAGCTTCAATCCGCTGCGCGAGGGACTTGGCCGCAAACCCTCCAAACACCGCCGCATGGATTGCTCCCAGTCGAGCAATCGCCAGTGCTGCAACGAGCGCGGCTGGAATCATGGGCACTGGAAATAGTCAACATCTTTCGTACCTAGAAGCGTCAAAAAGGACTAGGGCAAGAGCGAAAAGATTTAAGTGGCATACTGTAAATAATGACTACATCACCCTTGCGCACTCCTTCTTCTCGTAATACACCTGCCAAGATCTCCACTTCCTCTAACAGCTGTCGGTAGGTATATTTCTCTTTCGTTCCCGTTACCGGGGAGTCCCAAATGATAGCAACATTGTCACCGTTACCATTCTCCACGTGGCGGTCCACACAATTGTAGGTCGTGGAGATCTCCCCGTCGGGAAACCAGGACCAATGGTCGTGGCTAGTACCGCTGGGAAGAACTTTGGAATGTCGGCTGATCACATGGGATGGTTTCCGGTGCCAGGAGAGCTGCTCTGCATGGTGAGACCAGAAGCTCTCCGGGTCCCGAAGAGAAGAGCTGTGCACCAGCTGCTGTGGATGACGTGACATGATGAAGGTGACCAAAGGAAGAAGGTGGTCGAGGGGGGACGCGAGCAAGCAAGAAAAGTTGAATGTGAAAGACAACTAAATAACTAGTTACTAGTAGTGATCATAAAGCCCAAACAGAAGGCGTTCAACAAGATTCGGAAAGGCTCTGCAGTGCCTGAGACGTCTTCCTGCAGGTGGACGCCACCGCGGTTAGTAGTAGTCGGTCACCATCGCATTCCGCGGCTAGCAAAGGAGTAGACATGCGGGGATGCTAGGGGTCTGTCTCATTCTTAAGCCTCGAATTGTCGTGTGTCCGTCCTGGCATCCGAAACCTTGCGAAATTTCGGAGTCGTGGCTCAGCGTCGCACGCTCATTCGGTTGATTCGCTGATTCTCAACCCTCCGGGCGTAGGGAAGACGAACACGCGAATGAAGGAGCCCGACATGAATAGTAATAACTACTTTTGTAGATTGTGCGGAGAGGAGAGCCGAGGTAAGGTAGGCAGGAAATGAGAAGCTTTCCCCGCACTCGAACCCGATTTTAATCAATCGCCTACCCATACGTGTACTTAGGTATTGTTCTATACACAAAAGAACACATCAACTTAGAAACCTTCTTTATACTCCAAGACCAGTCATTGCAAGCACAGTGAGATATTCATCCCTTTTCATTTCATTTGTATTTTCCACTTTTTTTTCCCCCTCCGTAGTAATTCATAGGCGAAAGCAATGTGATAAAATAAATCGGGCCTCTTTTTTTTCCCTTCTAGTAGTACCTAGTAGTTACTCGCAAATGCATCAAAAATCGCAACTCAAAGCTCAACCGTAGGGTATCATATCGCAATGCCTGCTAAACTGTGGACTACCATCTTCTGACTTCCTTCAAAAACCACATATCCATCTCCTTTCATTCTTTCAAGAAGCCGCCCTCCCATCCCATAAACCAACCCCATCTCCATTCTTTTACTCATATCGAGAACTCCCCTCCTCCAGCGTCACTGTTGTGTAACGAAGGTGTCGTAAAGGCAAATAAGGATTCGGAAGGCGGGTAATAAGCCGGCGGGATCGAAAATAAATATAGGCGAAAACAGAAAAAAATAGACGTATTCTCCCAAGGCCCCGGCGGCTCCCGGCCTCTTCAGACACAAAACCTTCCGTAACCGAAACACCCTGAGATGGTCCAGAGATCGCCTCCCACATTGAAAACGTAGATCATGCATCAAGCATATTCACCACCAACCATTACATCTCAACACGTGGAGTTATTAAGAAAAAAAAATAGGGGAGGTAAAGAGGGAGAAAAAAGATAAAATAAAAAAGAGAGACGAAACATAGGCGGGGGAGGGGTAAGAAAAAAGACAGAGTAAGGCGCTGGGTGCAGAGCCATATGACCATGAAGACTCGCGGTCAATATAAACAAGTGAAGATATTGTCACAAAGCAGGCTCGCATGGGCTCTCGTAGATAAGGCCAAAGAAAAATAAGGAGTGGAACCGACATCCACGACAGGTCGCAAAACGTGCACAAGGGGCCCTTTCATTCCTTTGGGCGGCTAGCCATGGCTAGGGTGTAACTCGACCAGCAAGAGAGGCTTGATTCACAGAATGGCGCATTTTAGTGAGCCACGATGCCGCCCGCCGCGGTCAGTCCGGAAAGACTTCGGGTATTCTGGACCAGCATCACGGTCGCGCATGGGACCCAAGCCAGTGGGTCGGCGATCCTGAGATCGCCCTCCTTGTTGTTGTTGCCGTTGCTGCCTGAGCATTCGAACCACGTCGTAGAAAGCTTTTTCAACATTGATGCAATTCTTCGCTGACGCTTCAACAAACTCACAGCCCAAGTCCTTGGCTAGGGCCTGGCCTTCCTGCGCGGACACTGCTCGCTCGACAGCTTTATCGCTCTTGTTACCAACCAGCATCACGGGAACGGGAAGCGGAGGCCCGGAGGGATTGTTGATCGGGGAGCTAGATAGCTGGCGCCGGTGGGGGAGCCAGAACTGGCTGATTCTTTGACCATTTTGATCTGGTTGTAAAACTTCTGTATTCTCGAAAAAGAGGCCCGTGAGGTGATACTGTAAACAAGCACAAACCCTTCACCATCACGGATCCACTGATCCCTTAGTGCTGTGTATTCTTCCTGGCCTGCGGTATCTAGTACTTCCAACATGCATGATTGCTGATCGATCACCACTTGCTTCCGATACGAGTCTTCGATCGTCGGATCGTACGTCTCAACGAAATGATTTAGACATAACTATTGAGCGAAGGAGAGTCCAATTGTTTAGTTATTCGGGTCATGACCAGAGACGGAGAGGTCAAGGGCTAACCTGAATTGTGAGCGCCGTTTTTCCGACACCACCATCCCCCAGCACCACCAACTTGTACAGTGTCATCTTCCCCGACATGGCGACTGTTTATAGAGCGGTGGGCGTCAAAGAGAGGAAAACAAAATTGGGTATCTGGCGTATAAGTGAAATGGAATGGCGGGGTGGGCCAAGGAGTCGAAAAGGAGGAAGGTCGAAAAGGAAAAAGAAGAAAAGAGATCTATGGGATGCTCCAGATTGAGCACGGACACGGGAACGTAGGAATCCAAAGAACGGCTATTTTGGTAGTGCGCGATTAGCCACCGGAATTATCGTCGATACTTTAGACTGCCGTCTAAGCATACCCACACCAAAAACCAAGGGAGCAATTAATTCCCCCAATTCAGACAATAAATAGCCCACGTACTTTGGAAGACGTAGGGTAAAGAAGAGGACAAATTAGATCAGTTGAGTGGATGTTGAAAGCGAAAGAATTTTTTTTTCTTTCCTTTTTCGCTTCGTTTCGTTTCTTTTTCTTTTTGTGACCAAGACTGTCCTTTAAAGAAGAGTTTAAGGGCCAGAAAAAAGAAGGGAAAAAAACAACCCCCCCCAAATTAGGATTGGAGCAGTTCGCAAATAAGCGGCCACCACCTGCAGGACGATACGGGAGGTACAACCGGAAGTAATCCGCTAAATGAAGCTGTTCACAACTCCGCGCAACGTGGAAATATATAGAATAAAGAAAAAGGTCAAACAGACGCAAAAAAAAAGTATGTCGAGTGGATGCTTGTCAGAGTTTCTTGTGATAAAACACGCAGAGGTTTTATTTTGCCTCAAACTGTTTCCGCCACGTGAGGGGGAAAGGGAGAGGAGGCGATACTTAGAAGAGCGATCGCCAGCAGTCGATGTAGGAGTATGTAGGAGTATGTACGATAATATTGGGAGAGGCGTTTTAACGAGCCTTTCTCTTATCTCGTTCGCGAACGAGGAGGGGGAGGGGAAAAGGTGCCGGTTTCCAGGAGGTAAGAAAGGCTTGGCCAGCAAGTAACAGAATGGATGAGGGGGGCGAAACCCAAACTAGCCACGGAACCTCAGGGTTAAGTATCAGGATGAAGATCTGGACGTGTAGGAAGAGGGAGAAACTGGATAGAATAACAAAATGTCAAAATGAGAAAGAGGAAGGGGGGCAAGGTGTTTCTAGAGGGTCAAAAAAAAAAAGAAAAAAAGGGAAGTGAAAAAGGCGAATAGAATAGAATCACAAAATAGATAATGAAATGAGGCGTTGGAGACAATGATCCCTGTCGGAGACCAAGAGCCGTCTCTTAGTTTTGGATTAGCGTGTTTAGTTAGGAGTTGGTGGGTATGCGGTATTGATGGCTTCTTTCTTCCCTCTCCCTCTCTCTTTATCTTTATTTTAGTTTTTGTTTATTATTTTTGTTAACCTTCTTGAAATAATTGACTAATCCTGTGCGCTAGCTTATTAATAACCCAAGTTGGGCGCTAATCATTTATTCCTTAACTGACCAGATTGGGTGGAGAAATCTGACAGGAGGGCAGTAAGAAAGGCTGGATTAGAATGGTGATAGCGACGAAGAGGGGAAGGAAAGTAGAAACCGGCAGAAGCAGCAAGAGAGGGGGCAAAGAGAGTGGAAGAGAACCAACTGTAAGACCTAAAAGCATGAGAGAGTCACTTAGTGTCTATCTGGGGCTTGAAGCTGGAACTGGAACTGCATTTGGTGGATTGGGACATGCAGATGGACCCGCGCAGAGTGAGTGGGGATTCCTTCCGGGATGATGTATGGTTGGTTGATGGGTAACCTTTTTTTTCCTCTGTTTATTTCTAAAAGGTACCGTGCCTGAATTCTATCAAAATGCAAAACCTGAACATACATTGGCAAAGCATAGGGTACTACTAAAGTTACATCGAAAATGATGCAATCCCTGATTTTTAGCGTTTGATTGACTGTATCAAGTTCGCAGGTATCCAATCCTAATCATTACATCGCTCAGATACCATCTGTCTACTGGTATTTCTCCATCTACAAACTCGATTCTGGTGAGATGTTCGCAAGAATGGGATTGACAGGAGTACGTACGTAGTATCAATCCTTGTCCTTCGTGGCCTATGAATAACATCAGAGTTATAACAGCTCCCGAGACTTTTTCCTAATCATTCAGTACTTCGTAAGGTATTCTGGTCGATCTATTAGGTCTTAGGCCGTTTCTTCGACGCAAAATTCCCACCCCTAACACAGTTCTGGCCTCCTTGACCCGTCCCACATCCAGGTCCAAGAAAGTCCGTTCGGCTTGATCGAAACAGTTTCGGGTAGACACGAGGTGGGCGTATGGTAACACTAAGTTCAGGGTGCCCCCCACTACCACAGACAATTGGGATTGTACATTCATTTTTCTCTGTATGTGTGCTTGCAACAATAGGAGTTGATCCATCCTTCGGATAGGGTCATGCCCAGGTCAGGCAGTAAGGCCGTTAAATCATGGCAGTCCTTTATACTGTACCGGCAATCATATAGTCCGACTAACGTATACCAAGTGGCATTATCAAAACCCAATCCGAAGACGGTTTTCCTGTCTTCTTTCTTATTTTATTGGTCTTTTCCCCGGGCGTGCCTATCTTTCTAGGTAGAATAATCGAGAGGGGCGACAGTAGATTGCGCCGGTGCCGCACCCATCACGAGTCTTTGCAGGTCCACACGGGGAAGGAAGATAGAACATTCCGTGGCCCCTGGTGGTCAGGCTAAAACCAATCTTCCTAATTCCCGGGAATACCTAATAATTGGGTTGTCGTAAGCTTTGGAATTTTATTGCCGTAAAATTCTTGGACTCTTAAGGCTGTCTTGTTATATCTTATGGTGATCCAAATATGAAAATGACCGCAGGACAATGCGATAACGTGTGCATTGTTCACACTTACATGTTAGTAACGTCTCTTCCCATCAAATCGCCGATTTTTTTTTTATCCTCTTCTTTTCTTCCCCTCTTTTGCTTCTCAATTGACTCTGCTGACATTGCCATAGGCATGTGAAATTCGAACAAAAAATCGCCCCATCTGGGCTTAGCGAGAAATTCGTTCGACGAAGAAAATTCCATGACAATTACCTATAGTGGGGACCATCTTACCCCTATTGTATCATTGGGGATTTCTCCTAGAGAGTTAGCGGTACTATATGCAGTATGTGCTCCGTACCATTAGATTGGAATGCTAGAATGCTACAGTGTACTAGTAGTAATAAGCGAAATGACGACGACGAATTTTATTTCTCACTCCTTTCTTTCTTTCTCTCTCTCTCTCTTTCTTTCTTTTTTCATTTTTTATTTTTTCCCTGGATCCCTGCTAAACCCAATAAATGCACACTCTGCCGGAGAATCCGTCCGATAACCAGTGCCGGGCCGGTCCATCGCTGGTTAAATAAGGTTCCACGAGCTAACAAGGATTAATCATCTCATCGCTTTAGTTAACTACTACATAGTAGTAGTTAACTGGATTATTTTCGCCAGCCAGTAACTAACTAGTTAGACAGGTATGGTTAGTCATCATATCATTGTTCCCGTAGGCAGCATGAAAGTATTTATTTCAGAACCTGTAGACTTTATTGTCACGTTGTCTAATGATTCTCTTCAATGTCGACGTACCCAATTGCCACCCCCTCTGTTTCTATTTTTGCATCACACCGACAACACTTTATCGATGAACAGCCGGGGGGGGAGCCCAGGCAAGAAAACAGCGAGAAAGGTATAGGATGGGAAAACCTATTCTGTACTCCGTAGCTTGGTCGGATCCCCTCTCTGTTGTTCGTTTGCTTTAATTTAATGATTTATTTTACTTTACATTATTTTGTTTTTCAGTTGGCTGCAGTGGAGCCATACCCAGCGGCAGAGTTAACTCTCCAATATAATGATAGCTGCACAAACAAGGCATAGACTTTCCTCCACAGCACTGCAATGATCATCTGGATGGAAGGTACATATCTGACACAGACTAGAACATCTCAAGTCACTACTACATTGATTTTGGTTATATACTGTCCACCAATTTCCGGAGTCCGAGTTGCTGGAAGTCCGATTCTTACCGCACCGACAAGATTTTGGGCTCGCTTTTGCTTCCTAGGCACCGCAAACTACATCATTGAACATACGAAGTCGATGACCTTGATATTTGCCTCGTAACAATTTTTATGCTGTGCTCTAGGGTTGCCCATACCGAATGTAAATAACCAAGCACCAGGGAGCATATTATTTGGAGATTGATGAAAGCGCCCCCCGAACTTGGCTTAGGTGTCTAAGGTGGGCGCTTGAGCATCCGCATGCGGTGCCGATGCTCCTGGCAACCAGAAATACAAGGTACGTGAGGAGGTATTTAATTTGTGCACTTGTGCTTGCGCTATGCGATGTTGGTTGCCCGCCGGTTGAACTCAGGAAACAAGTCAAACCGCAGCATTACTAGTACTTTAATTCATGATGTTTCCACTTTGGGCTAGCTAGGTATAAGGCGATAGCTGACTGGTCCGATGAACGACTGAGTAGCTGAGATCCGCCTGGGGATCCATGAAGACAAGAACCTCGGTAGAACTCGTACATTTGTTAGCTTGAAGGAAAAAAGGGGAAGGCGAGGCGAGAAGTTTAAGCGGACAAGCAGGTTAGAGTGGTAACGCCCGCGAAATTAAGGTATGTACCCAGAAACTGGACAACAAGCTTGGTAGGAACTTGATTTTGTACACCTTACCCATTTGTGGATATCATCATGGAGCTGGAGTAGCAGCAAAACTAACCATATTTGGGCAATTCCGGTGCACAAGTTCCAGTTTTTTTTTTTTTTTTTTTTTTTTCTGTCTTTTCTATTCCCCAAGAATTCTTACATACGCTGGCATCCACAATAATCTCCCGCCCCATCTTCCACGTGGGTAGCTAAGACTACAATGATCCGAAAATGTGCAAGTAGATATCTGTCTAAGCTACTAGCTCTCAATAGTCGTCTTATCCTAATCAAACTGACTCAAAACGATTTGTTGATTTGCTACCTGTGATGGCTTATAGGTGATGGAATGCACACTAATGACCTAGCACTTCTATTTATACGTCTCTAAGCATGTTTTTCATAATGGTTAGCTAGTACTTATATCAATACATCCTGTATACTAGAACAACAATTCTGCATTGTAATTCGCAGAGTGCTCTAGAGTCAACATTATTCAAACCGAAGACAAGACGCACTTTCTAGTTACCTTAGTTAGGGGCCATTTCGCTACGTTAGGTACCTGCTGCCTGGTTCAAGGTTCCCGAATCCTAGTGGAACGTTTACTACCATTGTACTTGGGTGTATGGCCGAAACGATTTGCGCTACCAGACTGTAGAAGTACTAGTACGCTTACGGGGGCTTGAGATGTAGTGGCTATAACGGCGAGCATAATGTCCGTGACTGACAGCAGCCCTTCTTTGCATACGACGAATGGACCGTGGTGGGTGGATACTAGTAGCCTGCACGTATCTAGTTGTTGTGAAATCTTTCACATTGCATAGGAGACAATTAGGAAAGTTCCCCTAAATACATGACGCAGCACTGCCTCCCTACTAGCTTTGAATTACGGCATATAACAGATGCCATTAATGGCGCCGAGCTTTATCAGGTCCAGTTGCAACCTCGATCGTCGAGTCGAGAACCGGGCATTCTTCGTCGGATTCGATGTGCGTTGTGGACCATAGCTACTACTAAAGAATGTAGGTACATTTAATATAGAGTAGGTGGCGGCTTTACCGCTGATCTGGGATCGAGGTACCTATGTCCTGTATGCGATATATGAAGAACATCAAGTCACTGAGTTGAATTGCTCGGGATTATTTTCCGCACTAGTCACTAATTGACGGATTGATAGCAGGATCCCAACATCAAGGCTTGGGCTAAGACCCACGAGATAATCCTCTGATGCCCAACACCCGAGACGTTGGGAGCACAGTCACTCCACCCTAGTTCTAATTCAGTATTATGCACGAACCAGAACGCTTACCATCATTGTGAAGATCAACTGAGTTATTGTCGCATTATTTCGGTGCTCTAAGCGGTTGAGGAAGTCTAATATGCGGGGCAGTATATACGCAGTGCTCTGGTACAGGTTGGGCCATGTTTCGCATATCTGTTTGCCACTCCCCCCTCGTATAATTTCTAGCGCTGTCATATTATCAAGACGAGACTTGAAACACTGCCTTGTGCTAGGACTGCACTACTGATCTTCCAGTGGCAAGATATCTGGTGACGGACCAGCAGGGATGATCAACTGCGAGCTGCCCGTTCGTTTGCCAATTGCCTTGAGGTAGCCAAATTTGTACTGCAAGCTAGAGTTAGCGGTTGACCCAAGTCAGTTAAATCTTAAAGAATGCTGCTTACGATGTCAAAATATGTTGTCTTCTTAAAGGCACCCCCCCGCGTTTGTTTGGACTCGTCAAAGTATAGCCGACGATACCAATCATGGATTCGTGGATAATCATGCCGTATCATCTTGAGGTTGCATCTAAAGATGAGATAGTACGCCACATCAAACCGGGCAATTGTTGTAAACAGGCGAATATCAGCCTCCGTTATGTTTTCGCCGAATAGATATGGCTGGTGCCCTGGCTGTGCTAGGTGGTTTTCGACACGATCTAGCGCCTCAAATAACGGGTAGATATTCTCTTCGTAGGCTTCTTGTGTTGTTGCGAACCCCGTCTTGTATACCCCATTGTTGATCTGATGGTACACCCATTCATTCATCTCATCGATGTCCTTTCTCAAAGGCTGAGGGTAGAGCCCTCCACCCGGCCTGTTAATTTCACGCAACTCATCTGGCAGTAGATGGTCAAATTCGGTATAGAACATCCGGATAATCTCGCTACTTTCATTATTTACTATTGTCCCTTCCTTCTTGTCCCACAGTACCGGGATGGTGTATCGCCCTTCATACGCCGGATTTGCTTTGGAATATAGCTGTCTCAGCTGCGTGAACCCGTAGAGAGGATCCTTCTCTGCTGAACCCCAGCGGCCTGAGAAGAACCACCCGTCAGGTCCCAGCTCAGGATCCAAAACGACCAGCTGGATGATTTCCTCGAGACCTTTGAGTAATCGAACGATGTTGGTCCGATGCGCCCATGGACAGCCGTACCCCAAGTATAAGACATAGCGGTCTTTTTCGGCAGGAAATTCAGCCGCGGGATCACTAGACACGGACGAGCGAAATTCCGAAGCTTTACGCCGAAAGTGTCCATCGGCGTCGGCGTGACGGTAGACTTTATGTTCCTGAAGGCCTTCCTTAGTACGGAGGCGTCAATGTCATGAGATGCCCTACATACCTGCTCTGTCATGACTCTCCTTTTTTTCGAAGTCAACTTTGGTGAGCACGTAAAATAACAGTAAGGAGGCAGTCTAAATGTGTCGGCTTGGGTGAATTTGATTTCAATGATTTGAATTTGTAATCAGTGGGCTGACAAATTTCAGTGCTTCTGTTGCAATCAATGGCGTTACCTGCTGTGTCAGCGTGAGGGGTAAACAATTGTATTCATCAGTGAAGCAGTTAAAATTAGCCGTCAAGCAAAAAGAAAATATACCCAAGAACAAGCAACCAGCCAGTAGTTAAAGTGACAATGTTGGTCATCATCCATGTTGGACTTATAGCGTCATTCCATATCTCATCTCTAATTGGACATGTACAGTACCGTGGCTTCATTGTCACAGGACCATAAATGAGAGAGTCAGATAATTTCTGCTCTTTTCATAACTTAATATATGCCATGTGTTTATGGCTTAACTGCCACTTGAATGCCAAGTTGCCGTTCAACCTCAACAAAACCACCTGTGTTCAACTCGATCCAAAGATCCACATATCCCTCTTGCTTTGCCTGAGATATATCTTCTGTCTCTTCTTAGAACGTGCAACGTATATTGCCTGAAAACCTTGTGCTTTGGTGGCCTTCAGGTCTGAGAGATAGACTGCCACCAGGGCGCAGTGACTGTGGTACAGATCGAAGCGGGCGGCTGCCCCGCGGTACACCTGAGGGGAGGGTTTATATGCCCCAAAATTCTATGCACTGACTATATCCGTGAAAGGCAAGGAGCCATAGCGCTGGAGATCCTCTAGTAGAGAGACGTTGCTGTTTGACAGAGTGCACGTGCGGAATCTTCGGCTCAGCAGTTCCAGGCCTCGCACGCCGTCAGGCCACGGAACAAGTCGGTGCCAGCGGAGCGATAGATCCCACTTCTTGCTGTCTGTGAAGAGATTCTCGATCCTCCGTTGCTTGAGTAGCTTGGACAGAGCAGTGTGATGGTGCTGATCGACCGAAACGAAGCCTTAGAAAGGGTCAAACTTGGCAGTAAACTGTCCATAGGGCTGTTGCCAATCTTCCGCAACAGAGAACCAGTCTGTGAGGGTCATCTGTGAGACCCGTGCGCGTTCGTCCGGAGGAATAGACTTGCGGGGATCATGAAGGGCGCGCTCAGTGGCATCGTTCAACTCTCTTGTGACGGATGGGCACCATTCAACAACGGTTCCGAATACGTCGAAGGACAAGACTTTGGGAAGTATATTGATTGACATGCTGTGAACTTTGACCTTTTACAGCGTACATATATTTAACTAACTCTGGGGCATTGACGCCAAGGTGTTTCACCAGCTTAGTATGATATGCAACGTAGTGATTTCATATGTATATACTATCAACAAAACGGAGCATCATTGTTCATGTCATCGTTCTTCCGACTGTGCTTGCTTAGTCAGAATCATGAGAACATTATGACTTAATCATTAATAGAGGAGCAAGCAATGACGAACTGCGACTCTTGCCACAATTCTGTTCATCGCGAAGCGAGATATTCGCGAATACGCATGTGATGTGGTAATTCAGACATGGGTCAACTCATAACCTGAAAAAGGAAAAAGGAAAATATATTGTTAGCTCCAGAAAACTACAGACGATCATTAGATCCATCACATTATATCACTTGTTCGCTGCTTCAGATTGATTATGTGACTACGGAATATGCGATGCCGGCAAATGGAGGGCCATGCATGTCTTTATTGTTAGCTGACGAGTGACGACAACGTAACTGGGTCCCATCCGCGTTGACAGCTGCAAGCTGGCTGATCCCCAACGGCGCAATCCTGGTATATTTCGAGTATTTTAGACTTGGATGTGCATGAAGATATCCGTAATTCGTGTTACACACAAGGCGTCGGAAAAGGTCTGGAGACTTCGGCAATGGGAATCCCCCCCTCAGGGGAAACGACAACAAAACAAAGAAAGATAAAAAAAAAGACTATTTCCAACGGAGTGGTTTCCCTCTTTCTTTCTCCTCGGGAATTTTTCCTTTTCCTTTTCCTTTTTCTTTTTCGTTTCCCGTGTAATATCTGTAGTCTGATATATCAATTGAACAAAGAAGCCAGCAGCCTTGTCGAGCCTCGACCGTCAAGGGCTATATTAAATACATTAATATTAATTTAATCCATTGTACAATGACCTGTCAACTTTTGCCCCTGAACTAAAGAGAGAAGTATGTCTTGCCGTGTGGGTCGCTCGATGAATCCCAGTTGCGAATCAGGAAAAGTGTTATGCTTCTAATCCAGTACGCATGACCTAAAATAGTTTTTACCCTCACGTTCCCTTTTTTAGTCGGGAAGAGCACACGTTCCAATTTCCAGCTAGCTACTAGGTACCTATACGGAGTACGAAAGTTGGTTGGGTAAAGTTCGAACGGTGGGAGAACTAACGGAGAAGCCACCCAATTGTGATGGATAGCCATCGGATTATAGGTTAGGGTTGGTTATCTCCTCAAATTAAACCATGCTAGTCTCGAAGCCAGTCACAAGCTGGTATGTAGGTACTAGTAGTAGTAGGGACTTGTACTAGGTTACAGTTCGGAGATACTCTGTACTAGCAGTATACACTTGGTAGAGCCTCCCCCGAGTCAGGATTATCTTTTCCTTTTTCCTTTCTTCTTTCTAGTAACAATACGTTTGCAGCAGTACTATTATTATTATTATTATTCTTCTTCTTCTTTTGGTCATATATCTGATTCCAAGGATCAGCAATAGAATGACCAGTGAGCAATTTTTTGCAGCAAGGGTCGCCAGCTCCGATCTAATTTCCGAAATGGGGAAATACCCAGAAAAAATCGGTGCCGAAGAGTGGAAGAAGTGGAGAGCTGACCTTGTAAGACCCAAGGATCCTGTTCGGGTGCTTCCTTTGTAAGTTTGTCTACCCAAAAAGAGGTGGATAAAAACATCGGACTTGTTCCCGCATCCCATATGTCCGTAGGTACTCCTGGTGGAAAATTGCTCTCGACAACTGAACGATGTCCAATGGCAGCTGAGTCAGGGGCAAAAGTCGCTGATGATGGATGGATTAGTTGAACCTCTCCATTGCATAGCTATCCATATACTTTCATGTACAATATGTGCTCTATACATACATTGAAGTAAACAGTATTAATCGGATTGATATCTGGTCACAGCTAATTATTTAAAAAAAGAACGCCTTATGTGATGTGACGGTTGAATTAGGAGAGGCTGAAACACGGACCATGGGCTCTTTGGGAAATTACAATGGACGATCGCTTGAGAGGCAACAGAGCCAACGGTTTGCCTTCTCTGGAGACATCGTATGATTCGATCAGGAGAAAGAGAAACAAGAAGGGGAAAAAACTATCAAAAGAAAAAGCCGGCATGGATAGTCACAGGAGGAATTGGATTGATGGAATTAGTAAATACATCCATCGGTACGAAGCAAAAGTAACAATCAACGCTTGAGTATAGGAAATATCATTGGAAAGATACAGTAAAAATCAATAACATGAAGTTGGACCAAAATCACCAACGATATTTCTTGTCCAATTCAATTAATTCACCAGCAACCACAAGGGAGGAGCAAAAAAAGAAAACGAAAAACACAACCGCATCGAATTGTGGACCCCCTTCAAACTGGTCCGAAAATCAAATGGTTGACATGAACCTCCTCTACCTAGTCCACTGAACTAGTCGAAGGACTACTCCGGAGTATGGAGGATAGACTCGGGCTCTGCTTTTGCTCCGTACAATTAAATTAACACAATTGGACGATCACTGGACTAACCGCTCCTTCGTCCCCTTTCCACTGGCTGAAGTGTCTCCTTTTTTTTTGACTTTACTGTACTTTTCCTTTTCTTTTTTTTTTTGTTTGTTTTCCCTCAACCACCAAAAGCTGGCCAGCCTGGCGGTTGACTTCTACCTTGTTTCACATTTTCCTACCCTCCCTCCTTTCCTTTTACCCCCGTAGGACGATTGGCCTGTCCAATCTTTGCTTGAATACGATGGTTTTCTTGCCGGCCGCTGCAGGAATTACGAGTACTATCACTCTTACAGCCACAGCCGATCACGCGCACTCTGATTCGTCTTTTGTACCATACCGCTTTTCATGCCCGGGAGTTTTATTTTGTACTACTCCGTACTCTACTACTACTAGTACTAGTAGTCTACATACTTGCTCTCACTGGCAGCTTAAGTGGAGACGTTCTTTTGATCCTCCTCACTAATCGGGAGCGTGGATTTAGTTCCCCATCCCCCCTAACGAACACCCCTGGAAGAACTAATGCTTTAGCAACTTAGCCACGGCTTGTCCTCACGTCGTGCACATCCCGATGCTCGGACAAGTTCTGAGGTCGCAGCCCGCAAGGCTCATTAGCTCTTGATCGTCCTTGACCTAACGGGTCTCATACAATGTAGACCGTGTCCCCTTCCTCCTCAGATCTTTTTGTCTAGGATCGATGAGACCCTTGGTGGGCGTCAGTCTCGCTCGCTGACTCCGCCTATCTTTTTTTACTATCCCTAAACGCGATCTACAATCTTCTCTCCTCCACCTCCCCGCGTCGACGAGCCAATTCAGTTCTCTCATACCTCTCCCCCTTTACTGGGTGGCTAAGGAAAGCCAAGCTCTCAGGGTATCCCATTTGCTATTGCCTTTCTTTCTTTGTGCCGTTATCTTTTTCTTTCTTTTCTCATTCTCCCTGACCCCAAGCGGAGTCTGAAAGACTGTGCAAGGCCCTCTCTGTGATTGAGGAAGGGTAGCAACTAGATCTAAGTGTAGGTGGAAAGCCTACTGCCTTTCCTCCCAACCACGTCTATCTTGACCCATGCGTGCAAATAGCTGACGCAGCTCATTGCGGCGAACCAGAAATCCCCTGCTGAAGATCTCATCAGCAACTATAGCTGCTGGACAGCGTCCATATCTCCTGTCGTCTTGTTCCCTACCCATCTGCACCGTCCGGAAGGTCAGATGGACCCCGCATAGCGCAGCTCTTCAATGGTATAAGGTGTGCGAGCCCGGTTGTGGTTGTACTTCAATAAGCCTCTCAAATCTGCGGTTGTCTTGAAGTCTTGATTTTCTATTATCAAGTGATGGCAACAGAGACAGTCTCCCAGATTTCCCCTGCAGAGGTGTTCCCCACACCCTCTACCACACCTCGGAGAGGTCCGTCTATGCATTCCCGTGGAGATTCCTCTCCTGGCCCATCATCGTCGCCGCCATCTCCATCAAACCAGAGTTTCTTCCTCGATGGACGCCGTGACTTCCAAGATGCCACGTACGAGGACACCTTATCGCCGCTAGATCCCAGGAGGTTTACTCCAACACTACATGCTTCACTTGTTTCGGAGATTTTGTCTTTACGGCGGGACGTGGAGAGTAAAACAAAAGCCATTGATGTCCTGGAGCGAACTCTGGATGAATCGCGTATAGAGACCGAGGATCTCAATGAGCGTTTATCACAGAGTATCAAGGAGACGCGGTCTCTCAAACATCAGCTACAGCTTGTGGAAGGGGGTACCTCCTCAGCTCTTACGGAGCTCTCAAGGGAGAGAGATGAAGCGCTAGAGAATTTCTCAGATGTTCGAAAGAAACTGGACCAGGCACAAAAGAAAGCCCGCAGTCGGGAAGACGAGATCGATAAGACATTGGAGCTTTGGGACCGCGATAAGGAACTCTGGGACGGTGAGCGTAGAAATCTGGAACGCAAGATCCATGTTGTTGAGGGGCGTCTCAAGGTGGTCTTGACCGAAGTGGCAGCGGTCCAAGCAGCTGGCAATTTCCATCAGATGCAAAACCCTGATGGGGCTGGTTTGGCCAAAGACGAAGCCACGGGGAAGGACAGTGATACTGCGAGCGCCCACTCGAGCAGTCAAGGGAGACGGCGGACCAGTGTCACAAGCGTAAGCACTGACGGGAGTGATCTTCATGATCTTCGGTATTCTGTGGCGAGTGTTGTCAATATACCCGGTGCGAAACACGACGGGATAAACCTTGCGCAAGAACTAGCATTCGACGAGGAAGATGAGTTTGATCTGCCTGACGATTATTTTACCCCTTATTCACCTGAGGCACTCCCGGAAGAACGCCCAACATCAGTTCATTCGCAATTGTCCCACACAATGGAAATGGGAGCAAAGGCGAGGAAGATCCTGGGCCTCTCTCTCCATAGTGTAGAAAGTTGTGGATTCAAGTCGGAGCCTAGTAGTCCCTGGAAGCCACCCCCAACGGCAGCAACGACAGCGAGCTATTGCTATCAAGATGCTGGAATCCAATATTCCCCCCCTCCGTCCCCGAAGTTGCAACCAGAGACTGGGCCCGTGGCCTGCGAGAAGGATGCTGGAGGCCGTAACGACCCTGTTTCATACCAGACGAAAGACAGCAGCACGTGGATGGCCCCAGTAAATATGGTATCGACATCTTCTCAAACTGTCGGTGATTCGCCCACTCCACCTTGGACTCCTAAGCTTGGTGAATCATCGCCGCCATCGAATACCCCTGGTCAGGCTGTCATGGTCTCTGCATCAATCCAGACAGAACAACCTATTGCTCCTGAAACACATGAGCAACGTGCCAATTTTACCCATACCTGTCCTAGTTCCTCAGATATTGAGGTCCCAATGATTGCAATTCATCCACCGTGCTCTGAGCCTTCTTCGCCTCGAGGGAGTGTGGTTCTGCCACCACAAACTAAGAGTGCTTCTTGCCAAACTGACTTAAAGACTGTTGTCGATAGCCGAACAGTTGCCATACAGACAGAGGAAATTCGGATTGATCAGCGGCCTGTCAAATTGCCTGCGAGTTTACTACCGTCTGCCATCCCAGATTTACCCCTTCGTACCAATCTTCAGGATCCTCCGATCCAGCCATATCACGCCCCACCTCCAAGAACGAGGAAAGAAGAGATACCACCACCTCCTCCTATCCCAGCCAAGCACCCGCACGAAATAAACCCCACGAGCGCGTACAGGCTTATCCCGGTAACAACGACAACGGACCGTTGTCTGATGAATCAAAGACAGATTTGAGACGGCCCCTGAGATCCAGTAGTCTCTTTGCCGGATTTGACCAACCAAGTGATGAGGAAGCGTCCCCCAAGACGAAAGATATTTTCACTGATGATGAGCTACTAAACCGACCTTTCGCTTCATATACTCTGAAAAGAGGCAAATTGGTTTCCACTCAGGGGTATCCTAGCTTAGACGAGACCACCACGGAAATCGATGAGCACATACTGGACGCAGAAGCACATTTGTTTGATGCAACGGCCGACCTTGAGATGAAAAATCCAAGTAAATCTTCTCGGATAAGTCCACGAACAGGAGTAGTGCCCTCGTGGACACGACAGCAGGATATACGCAGAGCGGCGATGATATCCAACGGGGCAGCTGCACACCAGAGAATACGGAGCCCCAGCGAGCCAAGTCTCGACGGTAGTGCCAGTGGCGGTTCTAGTATAGCTCCCCCATTTCCGGTCCCCATACGACTCAGTTCGCGGAAGTTCCCAATTAAGGGCCGCGATGGTCAGCAGAGTCCCACTCCTTCGAACCCCTGGGACTTTTCTGACCATAGACGGCCATCAATCACTCGGCAGCCTACTTTGCGGCGAGTGCGGTCTGCAGCCGCAATGTCTCAGGCAGAGCCTGACCGGCCTGTAACCCGATCATCACCTACCATATCAGCATCTTCCTGTGCGGCGGATAGTCCTCAATATCCGTCTCTCCCACTCAACGATATCACTACTCCCCAGCGGATTAGGCGAGCAAATCAAGGGCGATCTAATGATAGCGGCCACCCCACACGCGCGTTTTCCCACCAGCGGGATGATTCCACGGCGACATCGGTCCAGCCAACTAGTGTTGTTGATGCTATTGCCCAAACAATGGTAGGAGAATGGATGTTCAAGTACGTTCGTCGGAGGAGATCTTTCGGCGGAGTTGGTGAATCCAAGGACAACTGGGAAGGCCGGAATGTCGAAGAGGTGTCAGCGAACATCGCCAATAGTGGATCAAGGCACAAAAGATGGGTTTGGCTGGCTCCGTATGAGCGAGCGGTTATGTGGAGTAGCAAGCAGCCAACAAGTGGACCAGCGTTACTTGGCAAGAGTGGCAGAAAATGTAGGTTCCCCTTCATAAGTTTGTACTGGATGCCGCTAACTACGAGCAGTGACAATTCAGTCTGTCCTTGACGTCAAAGACGACAACCCTTTACCAAAAGGATTTGACCCGCAAAATCAATTCAACCGATCCATCCTCATCCTTACCCCCGAACGAGCCCTCAAATTCACCGCCACCACCATCGAACGACATTACGTTTGGTTAACTGCCCTGTCATTTCTGAGCCATTCCTCTATGGGCCTTCATGACCTCGCAGCTCTACCGCCTATACCGCAGGAAGAGTTTGCATCTTCCGCGCCCACAGCGACTTTGCGTCGCAACCCGATCCGTGATTCTATAAGAATCGCCAAAGGCCGACCAAGGCCAAGACCGAGAGGGAAACGAGCATTTAAACATCCTGAGCCGGTTCCAGAGCTCCCGGCAGAGGTAGATATGGCAGATGCTGCTGATCCCCCTACGATTCCCCGGTTTTCCAATCATTCGCGCAAGCGCAGCAATACGACTCCCCGAATTCCCATGATCCGCAGTTTCTCCAATCAGGGTAGCGTGCCATTAATGCCTCCAACGCAAGGCACTTTTCAAAAATATGCTCCGTCCGCTACGAACAGTGGCCAGAGCATCGCCAGTGGCCGTACCTCCGAGGGCAGCGTAAGAACTGGTAATTACTTCGACGCCATTGGCACCGTCCGCATGGAGGCGTTCATTGACCAGACCGAATCTAACCAATACCATGCGACACGTCCAAGGCATTCACGGAAACCTTCGAGTCCTTGGAGCCCGGGAAGCCAGCGATTTTATGACCTTGATCACCCAAGGTATAACGATTACGAATCTTTTCATAATGACGACCCATTCGGAGGATTCTAACGCATTGCAATAATGTTGTGGGCGTGGTATTATCCTCCAGGGTGATGCATACATACCCCTGGACGAATCACCAGGTTCGAGAATCAGTAATTGTATGTCTTGACATATGGCATCTGCATAGGTGCCCGCTACCGTTTATATTCGCACTTGATACCACTTTGGCTACATCGTTTTGGAAGGAACATTGTTTTGGAGCTGGGCGTTGGAATCATCTAAAAATCATTGGCATTTATTCTAGGATAATCAACACTCCGCAGGCATATGCGTACATGAAAAGGTAGTATTGTGCAATGTAGTGCTAAAAGCGTAATCACGCCGGCATAAGTGGCCGGACCATGTAGAAAAGGTTAGGAGAAAGACACATTTCCCTTCTATAAGACAACACATACTCGAACATTCTCGATCACAGCTTTGCAGCCTCCTTCACTTCCCCAATCTTCAGCTTTGGCGTATACTTCTTCAGCACACCCTCGTTGTGATACTGGTCATAGTTAGCACCGATCAACGTGTATAGACTGGAGGGGAATTGAAGCAAAGGAGATACGGAAAAGAGGGAGGGGGACGAGAGAGGGAGAATCATCAGAAATACGACGACATGGCAGTAGTGCCTGGGAACCAAAAAGAAGGATAAGACAAAACAAGACAATCAAGAAACAAAGTGGTAGGGAAGTCAAGATACCTTCCAAAACTGCTTGCTAGCGTCTTTCCCCGCGACACGCTTCAAGATTTTCGCGCCCCCGGGATGCTCATCCACGAACTTGGTCACATCGTACACATTCTTGTCGATGATGATATAAAGGCCTTTGTCGGCGTTGTTGTGGGAAGCGACGTCGGCGGGCGTGAAGGTCTGGGACATTTTGATTTTCTTTCCTTTTCACGTTCCTTGTTCACTTCTTTTGCCCGTGGGTCAAGTGGTGTTGTGGTGTTGTGGTGATGGTATTGTAAGTACGGAGGTAAATATGTTCCTTTGAATCGATTGATGATGATGATGATGATGAATAAATCCGGGGTCAAAAGCGGAGAGCTGACGATGGTCTGTCAACAGTAGGAGCCGAGGTTAACCTTCCTTCTCCGTGCCGCGGTCAGTAGTCTTGAGAATTGAAATATCCGTGCCGTGATTGGTCGTTCGTACCGTTGCTACGACCTCCACTCCTACAGAGAGTTACTAAAGTTATTGGACAGGTATTTCCATCCAGTATCAATAAAGTATAATAATGTCGTCGTGTATAGTGCTGTACATATCTGGCGAGAGACTGTAGATAATAGCCGAGGTACATCTCCAAACTGTTTAATTCATGCAAAGAACATATACATTAGGACTCAATAACAATTATATCATCAAGACAAGTGGTCGGTGGTCAATGGTCAATATAAATACATGTGGTATTTGCTTAGATGTCTAAAAATGCTGATGAGAGCAACAAACGCCAATAATACACGGTTACATATATAGGCGAAGAAAGGGGGAGGAGAAAAAAGATTAGTCTCGACTCTTTTCACCTGCCGCTCCTTGTCCTTTCATTTTTCGTTCGAGCCCCAATGTGTCCAAGTCCTTCTTCTTATAGTAGTGTGGTGCAACCTCCACTAGCCACTCAGCCTGGAGTGGCATATTGCTCCGCATATACTCTTTGCTCGTCAACACGAGTTCGAAATAGATTATCCACCGGGGATTGACTTCGAACAGCGTGCTCGACGGGTGCAGGTATACTGTTTGCCCATTCTTCACCGTCCGGTAACTATCACCACCGCGTTGCAGACGCGCTGCGTTCGGGAAGAACCCAGCTGTGATGGCTTTCTGAATCGGTTGCAAATTGTTCGACCCACATGTGCTGACAGTGACCTCGACTCGGTCACACAATTTCGCCAGTTGATCGCGTACATCGCGTGCCCGAGTCAAGCTGCGCTGCTGCAGGAAGTTTTCCTTCGCCCATACATAGCTGAAGTCAGAATCCACCCATTGATTCCAGATGTTGAGCAAAGTCAGATGATCTCCGCCATCCTTGATCGTGAACCGATTACGTGCACTATCCGCGTGTATCTTCTTATCCTTGGGCCGGAAGAATAAAGCGCTGGCCTCCCCTAGCATTGACACAATGGAAAGCACCTCCTCCACACAGCCATATTTGTCCGCCGCCAAGATCGCTTTGGCCAGCATGGGGTCTGTCGGAAACTCCGCCATTTGTCTTCCCACCTTTGTTAGTTCGCCCCTATCATTCAATGCACCTAAAGCATAAAGTTGCTCTAAGGCTCTAATGATTGTCTCGGCTGGCGGGGGGTCCATGAAATCAAAGTCGAGTAACTGGTCAATCCCTAGTGACTTGAGCATCAGGATGACGCTGCTGAGGTTTGTACGCTGAATCTCAGGCGTCGTGCTCTCCTCCAACTCGTTATAGTAAGCCCACTTCGTGTAGAGACGGAAACATTTCCCTGGCCCAACTCGGCCGGCTCTCCCGGCTCTCTGGTTGGCAGACGCCCGCGAGCATGGTGTTACTACCAAACTTTCCATTCCAGTTCGGGGATTGAAGACATTCTCTTTAACAAAACCCGGATCAATCACGTAGACAATACCGTCAATAGTCAAACTAGTTTCGGCAATGTTCGTAGCGAGTACGACTTTTCGTGCCTTCGGTGGCGTCGGCTCAAAAATTTTAGTTTGTAACTCAGATGGCAGATTAGCATAGATAGGGCAAATTATCATTTCTGGTATCTTGCTCCCCAACTTTCGCGCAGTCTCCTGTAAGCTTTGCTCGGCCGCCTCGATCTCCTCCTGGCCGGTTAAGAACACAAGAATATCTCCAGGACCTTGTGTGACATGGATCTGGAAAACGGTTGTGATCGCTGCGGCCAGGTAGTTTGCCTCTGGCTGTGATGTATAGTGAATATCCACGGGATAGCGTCGCCCGGGGATATTAAAGATAGGTGCGTCGTCAAAGTATTGCTGGAACTTCTGGGCATCCATTGTTGCAGAGGAGATCAACAGTTTCAGATCTGGCCGTGCCTTGGCAATATCCTTCAATAGACCACAGGCAATGTCCGTAGGCACCGTTCTCTCGTGCGCCTCATCGATCATCAACGCTGAGTACTGGCTCAAGTCTGGCTCTGTTAGCAGTTCACGTAACAGCATACCATCCGTCATATACTTGAGCACTGTTTTATCGCTTGTGTTGTCTTCGAAACGAATGGCGTAACCGACCTCATTGCCCAACTTCACACCCATTTCTTCGGCTACTCGAGATGCAACGCTCATGGCAGCGACTCGTCGAGGTTGCGTACAACCGACCTTCATCCCGTTTTTTGTGAAACCGGCTTCATGAAGGTACTGCGGGATCTGGGTCGTTTTACCAGAACCTGTCTCACCGACAATAATTAAAACTTGGTGATCATGGACTGCTTGGATGATCTCCTCTCGAAATTGATAGATGGGCAGGCTCTTCCGCGTATCCTCAATCGATGCCGCCTTCTTCTCGGCAGCGTCGAGCTTTTCTTGAAGGATACGCTGTTCCTGGGATATAGCCTTCCGAGTCCCTTCCATCTTGGAATCCATGACGAAGTTGATCTTTTGAGAGTCATCAAAAACATATTCATAGTCACCTTCATCCACGAACTCTGCCCTGTTGATCTGCGCCTTTGCCTTGGCAGTTTGCTCCATTTCCCACTCCTCATGTTCCGTGATAAACCGCTCTTGTCCATATTCGTCGCGATCCACATAGCGTTTGTAAAGAGCATCTTCTTTCTTCCTTCGATCAATTTTTCCCTTCTCTGTGATATAGTCATCCGGCATCATGTACCCATCGCGGTAATCATCGATCCGTAGCCGCTCCTCAGCAATCTGAAGTACTTCCCGATTTCTAGCAAACTCCTCTTTCTCCCTCCGTGTCAAATTGGGATTATCACGTAGCTCGGCCGCTTCCTCCGCGACCTGCCTGCGCAGGAGGGCTAGTCGTTCTGTTTCTCGCTTCTTAAGATACTCTTGCCGAGAGCGCATTCTTAGTTCTGGCATAGCGGCAGCTCTAGCGGAAGCATCGTCTGCCAAAGCTCGTCGTCGTGTGACCTCGCTATTTCTTGTCCGGTCCTCGACGATCTTCTTATTTTTGCTGTCATCCTTCTTGGCCAACCGCTTCGCGAACTCGTCTCGTTCTTCTATATCCCGTCGTCGCTCGATTTCTTTCTTCATCTCTGGATCCAGGTCTGCAGAGTCGGTCGACCGGGGTGACGCGGATCCATCCTCCAACCTAGTCCGCTTCGACGGCGACTCTTCATTATTGCCGCTTTGCTCATCTTCTTCATACAACTCATCATCCGGAATCTCTTCGTCGCCCCAGCGATCATCGAAATCCTCTTTATCCCGTCGTCGTAGCTTCTTAGACCGGTGGCGATCCCGGCTCTCTTCCCGCTCCGCCCGCGCTTCTTGTTTTCTTCCTTTTCCCAGCGACTGTGCCCCCGGGGCTCCTCCTTGGTTCGGTGGTCCTTGCGTTTCCACCTCTCCCTTTCTGTTTCGATGTTTGTGGGTCCTAAAGCGCTTGAAGAGTCTAGATTGTCATCTTCCATTTCAATCAACCGGTACTTCTTTTTTGACGCGGTATCACTGCGCTCTTTCTGAGCACTGCTGCTGGGCCCACTCTTTGCGTCTGCACCAACCCGCTTATACAGTTCCTCACAAAACGCATTAACATCTTCTGCGCTGCCATCCAAGAAAGGAACGAGCTTCTCTTGTAATGAATCCACTGTCTTGGCCGAGCTGGCAGTGGCGAGCACAAAGTCGACGACGGTAGGGTCCGAGGCATTGGTAAGGCGAAGGAGAGAATCCGACACGAATGTTCGATTGTCCATGTTTAAATTAGTACAGATCCAAGTTAGACGGTTGGCACTATATCAATCCGCGATATGATCGCTGTTATGAGACCTTGAGCAGATGGCACAAGTGTTTCTTTATTGTAACCCTCGGAGAAAGCGGCGCGTCATGTCAGAATGTGCTTAAAAAATGCAAAATAAATACTAAGCATGGGTGAACTGAAGGGTAGAGCAGAAAGATTAAAGGATTCGGCGTGACTGGCTCTAGAGTGTGGCCAGCCCTTTGGCGCGTAGATGTTGCGAAGAATCTCGCCGCCCGAAGTCAACCGCCAAGAAGTCGGCTGGTGGCGAGCCTAAACAATTGGGGAACGTACTCCCAAGTCTCACATAACACTACACTGTTCTATATCCACGTTCGTGTCAAGCTTGAAAAGAATATTGAAAATTATAGTTCGCTGGCTACCTGTTAATTGGCGTCTAGAAGTGGTTCGCGTTCAAGAGTATGAATCACAAGCATCACCTATTCTCAAGCCTGCTTGATCACATATCGGCTGTTTTCACGTCTCTTAACCTATCACTCACTCACAGAAGGGGGCGGGCGGAAATAAATAACAATTGCTGAAAGGGATATGGAAACACAAATGTAGGGGGAAATGTAATCATTAATAACGCCCAAAGTCGTGAGGAGAACAAGAGTCAAGTCATCAAAACAAAGGGAAATATAAATCACATATTACACAGCAATCCTGACTTCCTATTAGGCCAGGCTGCGGGAATCCAATCATACAGACATGGGCAGGGCCACAAAAAAGGAAAAGAAAAAGGACCTCGAACGCTCAAATCAGGGTGACAACATAGGAAATATCATGAGGAAATGAGTGTGAAACCCTTCAACACCATTATCGGTCATATCAAATCAGTGAAATCGTGAAGGGTGGTCGGCTAGAGTCGGGAGCAAAACGAAAAAAGAAAAGAAAACGGAAAGATCCCTGGCATGGCGAGTATAATAGAGATTCAGGTCTCGAGATAACCCGCCGCCCACTGCACACGAAATAAAGGGGGAGAAATAGAGAAAAACAACACCAAGCACGAGCCAGAGGTCGGTGGTGATGGACATTATTATCGAAGGTCGGATTTCCGCATCAACGCCGTCATTATATGTTAACCGTAAAGGAAAGCACCAACTCCGTCCAAATGCACTAATATGTCAAGCACTGATTAAACATCAATCATTTCGGCATCCTCTGCTAGCATTTCGTCGGCGGGACCCCAATTGCCTTCGTAAATTGTAGCCCCAGCACGCCGACGATGAGCGACAAACTGGACACCGTAAACCTCCAAAACCTGATCGGCTGTAGGCCGATCAAATGGTTCCGGCGAGATCATCCATCGCACGATTTTATCCAAGGCTTGTTCATGACCGGCGTCAACCATAAAGCTTGGAGGGTCATGGAGCTCGCTAGTACGAGCGAGTTGCACTGCTTTCCGTTCAATGGACCTGCGACTTCCCAGGAAACTGTCTTCACCAAATGTATCATCCCCAAAGTCCGATGTGCACAACTCCTCAAATGATGGCTCTTCTGAGATTGGATTCCCAGATGCATCGCGGAAAATACTGGTTTCTGCACTCCAAGTCAAACTAGGAACGTCGCTCATATCCCCATTCCGCAGCTTTTGCCATGAGAGCCCATTGTCTGGGAGTTCAACATTCCCAGCGATCTCAAATATGATCAGACCCAAGGAGAATATGTCCGCAGGTTTATCATAGCGGCCCATTAGGATCTCCGGGCCAATATACTCACGATCCCCCTCACCTTCAATTCCCTCTTCTGCCGGCCATGATGCCGCCATCCCAAAGTCGGCGATTTTCAGGACGCCTTCAAACGTGATCAGGATATTGGCGGGTTTTAAATCTAAATGAATAAAGCCCATGTCATGAATATGTTTTAAACCCTATTAATAATGGTTAGCAGAGCCTAGTGTTACAAACTTGCGGTCAAAACCGTACCATAGATAACTCGAGCAATATTTTCCATATGCGGAAATCATCCAATCTTGCCTTGAGTCCGACCTGGGCCAGAAAGACATCCAAGCTACCTTCTTCGCAAAACTCGGTCTGAATATAAAGGTGGCCATTGTCTTCCCAGCTGTTCATGAAAGAAATAACATGATCCGAGTTAGTCAAAGCCTTCAGCACATCTACTTCACGCATCCGACGCTCACGGTCCTTCAGTCCAGAATATGGCTGTTTCGCTTTTTTAACAGCCCATACCTTCTCGGGCAAGATCTTAGGCGACTTCGGGCTGCGTGAGAAGATTGACGACAATGACGTATTGTGGGGTTCAGATACACGGTATACCTGGGAGAATTCACCAGTACCAACAAGCTCAACTCTGTCGAAGCGCGATGTCAAACTCGGATCCACATCTGGGGCGTAACCGTTCAGTGGGAGACTAGGGCGCTTCCCTGACAGTAATAAAGAATCACGCGGACCAGTGGGAGTGGCCGGTAGGTTAACAGCGCTGAAATCAGGCCTGATCGCTTGCTGGTCATTGGAAATCGACAGGCCGCTAGGATCAGGAGGGAACAGGTTATCCTGAGGCGTGCGCGGTGACCCCCGCAGGAACCTTTCGTGCAATGGGCTTGAATTTGCTCCTCTAGCTTCGGATAATCTTTCGAGCGAAGCGATCTGTGAAGTAGCGGGGGGATAGGTTCGAGACGGGAAAAACGTTTGCTTCGTTGGTGTTGGTGGCAAGTCGTATTCACTCAAAGGCTGACTATCCCGCGGTCCAGATGGTGATTGTAATTGAACTTCGTCGCCATCCACACTCACAAAACTACCACGACGGGAGGGCCCTTGTTTATTAAAGGTGTTCCCGAAGATACCCATGCCACGTGCGAAAGGGCCCGGTTTTGGACGTGTACTAGGTGGGTTAGATGGGGAGTGAGGCACTGTGTCGGATTGGCGAGAGGATGTTGAGAAACCCAGGGACCGTTCTGGCGGCGCCTTTTGCCCGCTAGGGAACAAGTTGATGGGCCGTTTGCACGGCGTATCAGGCATGTTCTTGTTGAAACCCAACATGTTTTGGGGGTCCTCGGCATTACGATTCTTCTTGGAGATCAGACCTGTGGACATGAATGCCGCTGGGAGAGGCTTCACAAGTTTGTAATTCTCTGGGGTTGCAAAAGAATCTATGGATGAGGTCGAGTCTTCGCGGGTAAGTTGGCGTACAAGAGCAGGCCGAGTTGCTCCAGCTGGAAGGGACTTGGAAAAATTGAACATTCCTCTTGGGTGATCAGCTTTATGGACTGGTTCATGGGTCGGCGAGTCCTCCACTAGACTGGAGCTGGACGAAGATTGCGTGATAGTCCTAGAAAGCGGGTGGACAGCAGAGCGATTCTGGCCAGCAGTATTCCCGGCCGACGAAAATAACGGACTGCCTGGTACAGGTCGTGGAGAAAACAAGTTATCTCGATCAGACTGAAAGAGACCGCCATCCAAAGGCAATCGTGGACATGGACTTGCAGGAGTGCTTAAAACATCAGGCGGCTCAGCGACGGCCCTTGCTCGGGAGAACAAGGAACGATCACTTTGGCGTTGCTGAAGAGTAGATCGTCGCAAAGAAGATGAGCGTTTGGGTATTGTAGCAAAAGGACTGAACGGGGTGATGTTGGTGGGGAATAATGGCGTCTCACTTTCGGACGATACCTCGCACGTTGGCTCTTCAACGGTAGTTGGGCCGGCCTCGCTATCAAATATATTAAACTCGCTCGAAAGGTTCACCGCGTGCACACTGCGCCTCTTGGCTGACGGGCTTCCTCGAGATGCCCGATCTAGGTTCATGATCCCGTCACTGCGTTTTAGTGGGCTAACAGTTGCATATGAGCCAAAAGTCCCACTACGTCGCTTTTCAATTCTGGATAGCGTCGGACGAGGTGCAGGAGCTTCTGCGCCAGAGGGCGAGTTCGGAGAACAGCCGCTCCCACTAGCATTATCGTCCGAAGGGACGTTTATGTCTGGGGTTACGGGAGAATTCTCAACGCCGGGTGTTGTTAAGATTGGCTGCACGGGCTTCGCATTTCCCTGATCCACAGAGAGGTTGAGGGCGCGTTTTACGGGACTCCTGGGTGAGGTGCGTACACGGCGCACGGCAGGTCTGGTTATTTTACCACTAGACGGATATGGCAGTGCGAATGGTGATTGGTGTGAGGAGCTAGGGAAGAGCACGAAATTGCCCTGTGAAGATCGTCGCGAAGGTGACAGTGGGGAGGATACATATGGCGAGGTTTTCGACGGTGAGTGGTTTCTGGTCGCGAGAAGTGAGAAGTTGGAGCTCTTAGAGGGTGAACGCGATAGTGACCGGCGGAGTTGTCGAATGGCTGAGCTAGCATCAACATGATGAATCCCGGTGTGTGAAGGCAGATGCAGTGTGCCGCCCGCATCACGATGCGGCGAAAACGTTGCAACCATTGTTATGGTGTGGCCTTGAAAGGCTAGAACCACTCTGAACGGTCGTAGTCTGTAGTGAGGTTAAAGTATGGGATTCGAGTGTTCTGCGATGAGGCGGAGGCGCGAATTTGGAAGAGGCGCACTTGGCGATAGATGCGTGCTGCGTAGTCGATGGGAAGGGTCTTAACCCGCGACGGCCGTTGACAACAACAGAGCCAGTGGCAGTGCGCTTCTCGTGTCCTAGCCAGTGCCAGTAAAGGAGGAAGTAATTTCCGTGGAATGTTAGGAAGGTAAGGAAGGTACAGCACCAGCGGTCGTATCAAAGCAAAACAGATTGTCAATGCGAAACGAGTGATAGATGCACATCACAACAGATTTGTTGCAAGGCTCAAGGGAAATCACACTGTATTCTTTGATGCCCCCATACACCCAGGGCTGCTATGCGAGCGGGGGCGGAAAAGCAGCTCTTCGTGCACCCACGCAAGCCACGCGCCTGAAACAGAACGCCCTCCTACTATTTCACTTTGTCCCTTGGCGCTTGAGATGAAACGGCTTGATAAGGAATGTTTCAAGACAGCAACTAAGATGTCAAAACAAGCAGGCGCGTCGCAAAGATGCAGGAGCGACTAGGTCGAAGCCAGGCGCGATGATGTTGACGCACGAATTCCGATGCGCAAGAAGGGGGTTGGGAGTAGAGATGTGAGGAAGGGCCGATTTAGTTTGATAGAAGGGGAACCAGCAGCAGGAGTGTTGGTCTCCCTTCCGTCTCCCTTTCTTTAAAAAGCTGATTGTCCCTCTTCAGGCAGGCATATGACTGCGCAAGGGGTGGAAGGTTCGAAACCGTCCACCAAAGAAGAAAAATAATGCAGACAGCCACGCGAAACAAATCGAAGTCGAGAGAGGAAGAAAGGGATGGGTGGCCAGACGGAGGGGCTGACGAAGGCCCGAAGTTGCGGTATGCAGAGGCGAGCCCTTGCGAACTAAATGAATGGCCCGAGGAATTTCCCTTATGGGACCTAAATTGAGTAAAGTTTTTGTTAGATATTTATTTTCAAAGACCGTTCTGCCGTCTAGGGCAACAATAGAACGATATCTGAATGAAGATATGAGGTTGTAAAATTCCTCTTAAAAAATTAGAAAAAAAAAAAAAAAAAAAAAAAACACAACCGAAAAAGAAGGTTGTCGTAGTGTAGGTCTGGCACCGTCGCCTCTTGTCAGGTCTTCCAGCCAATCTTCTAAGCGGGACTCGATGTTTCTGCTCGCGCGCGCACCGCGTCTTGTGTGTTGTTGACTGCTGGCTTTTTTTGGATTAGTGGCGGGAGCGTCACGCGTAACCCCAAGCGTTCCCGCGCCCCATCATACGATACAGACTGTAAACTACTTACAGATCGAGTACAGTATCTTCGTTATTGCTACTGCCATCAATCCTATTCATAGTTTCGAGTACTTCGAATGTACGTATTGTATATACAGCATTCCAAATACATACATATCCAATCAGATAAAGCTTTCATCCTGTTAAGGCTGAAGGGTAGCCAGCGATTATGAAAACCAGTTCCCAGAATGGAGGAGAATAGTAAAGCCCTGGTACCCTGCTCCGTACCTAATTTAGGTGTAAGACACTGAGACCTTACCCACTAAACCGTCGTCATAGACTTCATATCGATAAATCCTTGGATATCGATAAGACATGCGGGGACTTATCAATCAACTCAGCGCCTTTTTCTCCCTTGCATGTGCAGTGAACTTATTCTCTCACCTTATTAGACCGATTGTACGCGGGATAATTCGATTTCTACCAACTTTGCCACAGGGTTGTAATGCACATACACCCAACCGTGGGTCTCCAGTCAGGTACTGTACGAAAGAGTGGCAACCACTTTAGGTAAACGCAGTACTAGGGATTTACTCCACGGCAGAAACGAACAAGCCGTTTTTGCTTACTCGGATTAGGTAGCTTTTCCAGTCAACTCTTTTTATACTTCACACAAAACAAGAGCTTAAAGGGTTGGTGCCGAGTCAGCTGTTTAATTTGACACCTTGACAACTACCAGCCTCTCGGTATGGAACGGGATAACAAGAGGGGAGCAAAGGTATTTATATGCTCGGGAGCTGTATGACTATCACTCCATTTCAAGCCCCTCCTGTCCACGTGTCTTGGCTTCCTTCTCGACGTGTCCAAAAGCACTCAGCTGTGGTCTAGATCTCAGGTAAGATAATCACATACTGTGTACAGTACTGTAACGCTTTGGTACAGCACCTACAGACCTTCCTGTGGAATTGGAGCCGGAAATAACGGTTAGCTGGCGCAAGCCGGACCATTCAATCTGATTTGCATAATTGATACGCAGCCCCGTTATAGGATTGACAGGCGTCATGAAAACTACATGTATATAACAGCGGGATCGTCTACGCAGTATGTCAGAGGTGATTCATATATATATATATATCTTAACATATACTGGCCTTGCTAAGCTGATTTTCCATGACAATCTATAGATGGCTCTGGCGATGTGCTAGACAACGTCTTGGCCTTGCCGCATTCCACTTGACAATAATTGAGTTAATCATCTATCGAATATTGATTAACCCTTGATTCAATCTATTGATAAGCTATGTAACCCGCTCGAGGGGACAATGCGGCAACGGCTATCATCATGACTAAGCAGGCCATGCCCTGAATAGATCGATCAATAAACTCACCTAGTACTAATCTATCTATGCATCTTTCATCCCTTACGCCACTTCTTCAGTCAGCTTTGCCAACAGGGCTGGGTATCCTCTGACGTAATGCTAGGATCAATCGGGCCAGCTTTCAGCCTATTACTTTGAATTGCCACCTCCACATCCAATACGATATGTCTCATCGGTTATCTGGAGTTACTAACATACACAAACCAACCTCGACAACGCCCTGCGTGGATGTGTGCCTTGAAACTTACTTCGTAGCAGCCATCTATGTCTTGAAACTAATGGACTCACCATATTGCTTGTAGATATATGTTATTTGATTAGATTTCCCCCTGTCCTATTAACAAACATGACATGCCATTCAATGTACTGCTCAGAAAGCCTCTAGTGATATTATGATATGCAAACGCGCATATAGCAAGTAAAATAAGCACCAATTAGCAACAAAGTCTAAGACCCGACAAACTAAATCTGTTCATCACCTGTTTGTTTTGCTACCCCTTCAAGGATTGTCCCTACTTCCCTAAAGTAACTGTTTATTTCCGGTTCTATCTGATTCGCTTTAAGCATTAAGGGTTGTTGCAAGATAGATTCTCTTCAGTTACATTCTCTATCATCGTAATTGTGGAAGAAGGATAAGGAGTGGGGCGCATATATTATAGCTGTGTGAAGGCCAGTGAGGGTTCTCAACAACATTTTATCGCTTCGAAAGGTAGAGCTCATTGCCAAGCAGTCGCCTATCCCGGTCATAGCTCTCTTAGTGTTGCCAAAAACTGTATAATACTTTACCGCATAGTAGATGACAGCATAAACTGAATGCTAATATGACTGCGCTATGCCACTTCCCTATATTATTACCCGCGCTAGAGCTGGGAGCGCATAATGAGCACTGTCCTTACTCAGATGGTTCTTCACTGCTTCATCTCAAATCGAAGAGGGCTCAAGTTAAAAAACATCAAAGAAGCTTGTCTATAGAGTGCATCCCTAATATTGTGAAAACCCGCGAGAAATTTTAGATAACATGGGACGCTGATAGTGCTGCATCATGCAAGCTGCACCCAAGGAATTAGAGTTATTGTTGATAGGTTGTAAGGAGGTATCATACACGCAACTAATATTACATCTTAGATGCCCACATTGGATATTTCCGTAGCTTGTTATGCCAACTTATGGAGGTGCAAGCGTGGTCCAAAATAATATAGGAATACAGAGGAAGAAGGCTAAGTTTGCGAGTTAGAATATCACCCTTAGTGTAGAGAGGGGATTCGTCCAACGAAACTATGTAATATCTAGCTAGCAATACTTCCTTAAAATATTGAGCGCTAAACAGTCGAAAAATAAAAAAGCTTTCTGGCTCTATGACATATCTATTGAGAGCAATGTAGGGTGGACTCGGCATACCTTAGAAAACCATTCAATCTGGTGCGATTTGAGACCTTCAATGTGACCCCATTCAAATATAAAACTCTTCAATAGAACTTCCAAGTCATTTAGTCTATGGTTGCTTTGCAAGGTTCAATAAAACTTGAGCTTCTGCTTCCTTAGGCTTAGAGCTTTACCTATTCGTAGCCTTGCTTACCGCCCTTCACAGTAACATGCATATCTCCCATAATTGGTTCTTAGATGACCCGTTGTAAGTTACTTCATTTTATTAAATAGGTTTTACTTTCTTCCAGTTCCTATAAGGGAAGATGTGCTACAGGTAGGACTCATAGCAGATCTTGGGGTAATTCCGGCAGATTCCAAAATGCTGTCATACGGCAACACTCTATTAACTTTCACAAGGAAGATCTAGCAAAACAGGTGTAGTTTTTCTGGCCTTTTCCAACAGTAAAGGGCACTGGTATTGATTATTATGGCACCATAAATGCTGTCACTTTATGATGTTTAAAATCATAACCCTATCGTAAATTGTTGAGCCGATCTCATTGTGGCCTGCATGAAAAATTTCATCTACGTACATTGAGGCAGGCTTCCATTTGAAGCTTGTGGCATTTCTCAACCTCGTCTGTTATATGGTTATCCTAATTGCCATAATGCTATACTTGCATTACTTTGAGATATCTTTTTACTGGGCGAGCATGCCTGCTAGTGACGGAAGGCTCAGTTACGTCCTATGATATTGGTTTACCCAACAATTCCAGACAATGCTCCCAGTACACCAGACACTCTCAGAGGGCTACTGCAAGGTGGGGTACCTGCCTCATTTTTGTGGCTCTATACCATACGATCTTCCGATTTAACGGCTATATTGCTCAATCACAGGTCCTCAGCAGAGGGGATGAGAGCTATGTTTGGGTCAGTATTGGAAAGCCGAGTTGGGCTACAGAATGGATCCAGTGGGAACCAGACTCTGGGATGAAGGGTGGGAGACCACATCCACTCTAGCAAGACATTTGAGTTTAGGCAGACTCAAAGTGTGTTAATATCCATAGTCGCTTAGTGACGTTTATTGAAGGCTCAAAACTCCTCCGATGCTCAATGCTAGTACTACTAGTACTAGTAGTAGGGCCAAATCACCTGCAGGGCCTAGTCTCCTAAACTGACCAACCACGTCACGTACATTGGTAATTGAATGCTGGGGCCAAAAGGTGATAGGATGGGAATGGCTAAGGCGCTGAGGAGAAAGAGGGGTAGATTCTGTTGAAGCCCAGTTTGAAATGAGTTACTAGAGTGGTGGGACATGCTGTTTCCGAGTCAAATAGCGAGACAAGCGCACCGAAAAAAGTAATCGAAACAGACGCTATCTGTTCACAGTCTAACCCGGTACATCAACAGCACGAGCTTTGGCAAACTTAATCATTTCCCCTTGTACGTGGGGTCGCCAACGGTGCCTGATGAATAGGAATGTTATTAATAGCTAAAATCTGGTAGGTCAAAAAGGGAGTGCTTTCATGGCGTCATCACTTCTCATGACCCCTATTGATCTGCAAAATTATCGAGGTAGATGCAGAAGTCTGAATATGGTTGCTTTGGTGGGGTTGCCTCTGTATGCATGCATGTCTTGATATGCAGCTTGTATGGGCCTCACTACTCCGTATATACTTAGAAGTATCATGTTGTTTTGTTGGGGGTTTTTGATGTTATTGCTTCTCGTTTCTACGTCCCATTCATCTAGCAGTGAGTAACAATTACGCTCTTGTCTCGCTTGAGTTGATATTGATCTGCTGTTGTTTTGTGGGGGTTGGGAGGGGGGAGGTATACCCAATGACGTAGGAGATACATTAGTACAAATCCTAGTAAATGAGAGAGAAGAAAATGCCCAGGAGAATAATAGAACTTGTTCACCAAAAGCAGGCTGTGACTCGTAAAACTTGGGTATGCAGGTCATGTGTATCTGCTGAAGGCCACACGAAGTTATGGGCATCACAATTCTCCCTATTTTGGGGGGTTTCATTATCTTGATAGTCATTCATCCGGGTCATAAGCACCAGACAGCGTGGGAAACTTCTCCTTTACGATCCTTGTGAGAGGCATATCTTTTACCCCGCTGCTAGCGGTGAACTTACTTATACAGGAAATCATTGAGATCAATTCTGTTTAGGTCAGTAGTTGTCCCTGGCCGACCGACAAAACCCCCAAGCACTATATCTATGTATGACAATCTGGCATAGCCGTAGGTAGTAGTACCTACTAGGCGTATATATGTGTGTCGGGTGTGTAGTCTGACCTACTGAAAGATCATTCATCATTGTTGAAGGGGGGATGTAACAGTACGGTACATACATTCAGTTTACCATGAGTACATGCCTGGAATGTACCTAGGGAAGTCTCCACTTCTACCGCGCTTTTTTTTTTCCCGACATCGGGCGACTGCGGATCTAATCTAAACGTTCATCATCCCACTTGCAGTAAACACCGAAAATCTTGCTCAAACCAACTGTGGGGCCCTACGCTTAGTACTAGTATTTTCACTGGCCTGGGCTTCGGATTCTTGAATATTACCGACCTTACGCGATTGTTGCTACTCCCCCTAAATAATACCTACCATCCCGATACTACATTAAATGTGTACTCTGTACGGAGTATCTTCTTTACTGTATACAGAGTGCCGGTGGATCCTCCATGGCGTGGCGTGTTCCGGCTATGAGGGAGCTTCACCAGTGCTTGGTTGTAATTCAGTATTCAGAGAAGGGGCTAGCTAAATAAATGAGAACAACAATAACAGTACCATATGACAATATGGTACCTTCAAAATACTCGCTGCATCTGCAATTTATACACGAACGGGGGTATCTGAGTGTACTCAGGGTATGTAGATAGATGCTAGTGACACTCCTCCGTACCTGCATTACACATTAGCAATGGCATATAAAAAGAGGAAAGAGAGAAAGAAGGGGGGGGGTGCAGAACTACATGTTATTTTTCCCCACGGGCTCTTACTTCTAATCCTGTTGAAAGTTTTGTACTCTGTAGTGATTTACCCTTTTCTCATTTCCTTTCTCTTAACCCCGAAAAAGAAAGAAAGGAAAACAATTTTTTGTTTTACATATTTCCCTGCGCTCAACCAGCGACGATTGAGCTGGTGGAGACAGACACCACTCATCCTCTGCCATTCCTGGTCCGCTGTCAGTAGAGCCACTGCGAGGTGCTTTGGAGTTGTCCGTCAACAAAAAAAAAAACCCCGTCTTTCTGGATCCGCTGCATGGAAGCTAATCTAGTACGTAGTAGTCTTGGTTTATTTGATTTTATTTTCCCCTTCTTTTTTTTTTTTAATTTACTATTATTATTATTATTATTTTTTTTTTTTCTTTTCTTTTTTTTTTTCGGTTCCAAGACAAATATTTAGAACGGCGGTCCCCATACCATCAATGCTCATATAAGCTACTCTTCCCCCCCGTTGTTCCTCGTGGACCTTGAACTCCTTCTCTCAGTCCAGCCTTTTACCTACCGTCTGTTTTGGCCCATATCGTTTCTTTCCTCTCGCTTACTGATCTTCTTCGTACTATCTCGATTCGACTCAACCCTCATCCATGGAGCCGGTGGAAAGGAAGCTAGAGATTGGCGCCCGTACCTATCCTAAGATGCCCCTCACGCAACAGCGGTCTTCTGGAGAGCCACCCCGCTTGAAAGCTACACCCAAGGATGAACTTCACGATCTCCTCTGTGTGGGTTTTGGGCCGGCATCTTTGGCTATCGCAATTGCTCTTCACGATGCCTTGGATCCGTGCTTGAACAAGACCGCTTCCAATTCCAATTGGCAGCCCAAGGTCTGCTTCCTGGAGCGACAGAAACAATTCGCATGGCACTCGGGTATGCTGGTTCCTGGCTCAAAGATGCAGATTTCCTTCATCAAGGATCTGGCAACCATGCGGGATCCACGCAGCAGCTTTACTTTCCTCAACTATCTTCACCAGAAAGACCGCCTGATTCACTTCACCAACCTGAGCACCTTCCTCCCGGCTCGGATGGAGTTTGAAGATTATATGCGGTGGTGTGCACAGAGGTTCGCACATGTGGTGAGCTACGGCGAAGAAGTTATCGAAGTGATCCCTGGGAAGACAAACCCGAGTAGCACGCTCGTAGACTTCTTCACGGTCAAATCTCGGAACTTAGAAACGGGCGAGATCTCTGCCAGGATGGCACGCAAAGTTGTCGTTGCCATTGGTGGTACTGCGAAGCTTCCCAAGGAGCTACCCCAGGACCCAAGAATCATGCATTCGTCCAAGTACTGTACTACTTTACCTGCCATGCTAAAGGACAGCCGAGAGGCTTACAACATTGCTGTACTGGGCAGCGGTCAAAGTGCCGCGGAGATCTTCCACGACCTTCAAAAACGCTACCCGAACTCGAAGACGACGCTGATTATGCGAGACACTTCTATGCGACCCAGTGATGATTCACCATTGTAAGTGGATGTCTTTGGTGCTCCTCCCCACAACAACAGCAACGATAACTAATACGGAGAATATAGTGTCAACGAAGTCTTCAACCCCGAACGGGTCGATAAATTCTTCAGCCTCTCCCCTGCCGAACGCCAGCGCTCCCTCGCTGCTGACAAGGCAACCAACTATAGTGTCGTCCGACTTGAATTAATTGAGCAGATCTTCAATGACATGTACCTACAGAGGGTCCAAAATCCCGATGAGACACAATGGCAACATCGCGTCCTCCCTGGCCGTAAGATCACCCGAGTTGAGCATTACGGACCACACAGGCGGATGCGGCTTCATGTTCGGGCTGTGAAAGATGAGAAGGACAGCCTTGTTGGTAACGGCAAGGAAACATTGGAGGTGGACGCACTTATGGTGGCTACAGGTTACAATCGCAATGCGCACGAGCAACTTCTGAAGAGCTTACAGCACCTGCGTCCCGCGGGCCAGGAAGCCTGGACTCCCAACAGAGAATACCGTGTTGAACTGGACCCAAGCAAGGTTAACACGCAGGCTGGAATCTGGCTACAAGGTTGCAATGAGCAGACGCATGGACTGAGTGACAGTCTGTTGTCCATCTTAGCGTCACGCAGTGGCGAGATGGTGAACTCGATCTTTGGAGGCGAGTTTGCGGGAACGGCGGTGCCGGACACCACTCATATCCGCGCTATGCTGTAAAGGGCCACTTGAAATAAGAACAAGGGTCTGTTAAGTCGAAGATCTTTGGGTCCGCTTCTTTTGCGCTTTTTGGGCGCTAAAGAAGATTGTTTCCCAACGAAAGGATGAGCCGAGGATCGACAGAAGGGGCAAAATGAGATTGAGAAAGAAAAGAAAAAAAAAGGGGGGGGGGGGAGAAAAGGAAACATACCAGAACAAAATCGCACTGGTATACGATATTTTATTTGTTGGATACCTGTTCTACTATGCATAGACTATATTTTACACTATACTCTTTTATATTTTTGTTTGACTATGTAGCTATGATTGATTTTGCAAGAAATGTACAAAGGCTGAAGCAAAACACGAGAATTGCTTGACGAGTTCACCGCTCTCATGGTAAAAAGATTGATTCCAACTCGAATTCTGCATGGGGATGCCTGAACAGTGGATTAGCCACAAAGCTACTTCCTACGCAGACCCGCTGGTGCCAGGCTTATTGGTCACTGTGCGATATTCATTACAGCACAGAATACCCCAACATGTCCGGAACTCGGAAAGGAGGATGACGAGAAGATACAAAAAGTCACAGGGCTATTGATAGTTGATAAAAAAAAGGTTGCAGAAAGAGACCGTCCAGTTTATAAAATGAAAACAATAGACAGAAAATGGCAATTCAAAGGAAGAGAAGACGGGGAACGAGAAAAAAGGAAATGACATCAATTGGTTGAGGTGGGCATTTTGATGACGCCAGATAATCTGATCAGATAAAATATTTTCGTTATCAGATGGCGCCATTCCACAAATACGAATCAGTTCCATCAACTGGAAATTAACAAAGACCATTGACCACGGCTGAGGCTGGCGCGCCTCCGGCTCTTTTCTCCCACGTCGTCTTTATTTGGCTTCGCCCGATGCCAAGGAACCACTAACCGGATAAGGAGCCAGAAGAAATAGGACCCACTGATTGATTACGAGTGATGACCGAGCCGGGGGGCGGGGGGGTTATATCTTGATTTTTGATTTTTGAAATTTTTTCTTTTCTTTTTTTTTTCTTTCTGTGCGATGGACCTGCAGAAGTGATATCCCTTTCGTTTACAAATTACACTTAGCCCCTTCCCTTAAATAGAAATACAGACTCTCTTTGGCTACTGCCCCTATCTAAATTATGGCATCAATTCAGTTAGTCACTCGCGCTCTACTAATTAGCTTTTGACTCGGTTTTTAAGGTCTTTTGCACGGGGATACACCCTAACTGCTTGATTGAGTAACCGATTGATTATTGATTGATAATTTAATGCGGATCCTCAGTTCCCACCTACCATACCTCCAGACCCATTCTCTTCCTCCAGTTATTTTTGACCTGGGACTAAATCACTCAATCATTCGTTCGTTTATGGAAACGTGAGGAAATTTACAGACCATCATGCCACCCACACCTGCCTCGGAGAACATAACCTGTCTCAGATATTCCGGCGATGATCACGTTTTCTCTATGTACTCCGTAATGGGGTGTCGGTACATGGACAAGTCGGCCCAAAGCGACAATGTTGATCACATCCTCGTTATAGACAAAGCCTTGTGTCGCTCTGGGGAAAGGGACTACAGGACTAAACTCTGTCTCTTATCCTTTTATCTCTCTTACTAGGTGTCATCTATTTGTTTATTCTTCTTCTTCTTTTTTTTCTTGTTTATTATTTTATTATTGTGGTTGTGGTTGTTGTTATTGTTTTGGGTCCATCCTTCTTCATTTCTTCCCCTTCCGCTTGTTTTGCTGCAGGTCTCTCTTGGTCACAACCGGTTAGATGGCTAGCTCCTTGGCTGCGCGGTTGACTAGTAGCTACAGAGTATGCGCATATTCCAGACCAGCCCATCTACAACTCCGACAGGGATGATCATAGGCAGAATAATGTCAGGGACGGTCAGGGACTGCGCTACGGCGGAGTTGTAAGGCTCGTGGTGACGTTTTAGGTGAGTTGAATACCAGGCCTTGGTACTTGGGTTTGGGTCGTATTTCCAACCATGGATATAGCGCATCAGATAAGACAACATCAACATCAGCTTCATCTAATCAATCTAAGCGAGCAACAAGCCAGACCCAGAATATTCTCGCAGACTGGTAAATATTATAGTACCAAGTGATAACGACTGAAGAACAATGGGAATCAGATAAAAATTTTCCGTTTTAGAACCTCCCTCCGAGATAAGATCTTAGTGCGACAAATTGACTTCGCGCTAGAGCTGGGTTTTCTTGCGACATCGGATGTTTCGGCTCTTTGTATATACGTATGGTATGTATACGTACGGACGGGTATGGTTGAAATGAACCTTGGAAAGGTATGGGACTTAACCTATCTGGGATTGATCACTGCCAGTGGTACTGATACCTTAGGCTCGACATCATTGGTTTGATACACAGTATTTCCTGCCGAATGGTAGACCAATTGGGCGCCTCAGCTGCGTATCGTCGGAAGAGTGCTTACTAGAAGTACTGCAGGCAAAACTAAGAGCGAATGCATTAGCCGATCGATCGCACTTGAGTTGCATTGAAGAGAAGGACCCTTGATTATATAGGTACCTGTTAATCCATTCTCGTTAGATTGCGCCGAGAAACGAGGCTCAGTACTTGGCCCAAGTTTTCGTAGCCCTCTCTCACCCTTGTATAATTGAATGAACTAGACTTGACCAGGCTTCGTCCTACACTATCTAAGTCTCCTCCCCTTTTTACCATGACGTACATAAGTATTAAAATCCGATCCTAACCATGGACTTAAACAGTTATGTCTGTTCTGTTATCTCTTAACCCTTGAATTGATATAAGTATAGCTTAGGCTGTGGTGAACTCTGCCCAGGTATATCAGTTATGAAATAACATTGGTTGATTGCTTCAACGCTGATCTGTCCACAATTGTATTGCTTACTTACACCAGAGCCAACGGCCCTTGACCTGCTCGCAGTAAGCAATTGGCTTCATCCTAAACCTAAGAAGCGCTATCGTATACAGTACGTTAGAAATTTCAATACAAAATGGCAAAACTTCATTACACAGCTCGCGCCGATATCAAAGGAAATCGGATGGAATTTATTCTGAACAGGAGCATATTAGGTAGGAGCTGGCGAGGCTCGGCAATGACTCTATAACGGAAAGCGCGAGACGAAATAGTTACGCACAACATAATACAAGGAAAGCAAAGGAGTAAATAGGTACACCATCCATGAAAATTTGACTCAACCAGGCGTATCAATGCAGTGTCGTCCGATATCATAAAATTGCGCTTGAAGAATGCAGTGCTTTCTAGAGCCGGTCACAGGAACACATACTAGGATCTGTCCATCCAACGACGGAAATCCATACTTAGACACCTTGTTCCGGGTCTTCAGCTGCCAGACTCCGATACCCACCACCACTATGTATCCAGGATGGAGTCTCATACATGCGGTTATAGTTAATCACTTCACCACCAAGCATAGCTGCGCCTGGTTCTCGTTTTCCAAAGTACGGAGCTGGGTCACACCAGAAATCTCGACAATTGGCGACAACGCCCCGCGAGAACGGGTTCTTGGGCCGGACTGCACGTGGGCCGTCACGCAATCCATCTCGCGCAGTAGCAAAAAACGTATCAATGCCAAGAAGAGACGACCATTGCTGCAAGCAACCATGTTTCCGATGGCGAGGAGCACCTCGGGTAAGGGCGGGATTCGGACCTTGACCAGAAGGCGATAGACTGGCAGCATTGAGCGAGGTTGTCCCAGCCATTACTGCAGAGGCAAAAGCCCGCGAGCTAGGATAGCTTCTGTCAACCGAGTGCCCTCTCATGTTCTCGTATGTCGTCTGATTACGAGAAATTTGGATCATCTGGACGGCAACAAGCATGGTGATCCAGACCAGTTGAATGCATACCCATAGATCGAGAACAAGAGTAAACGTATCACGGAGCACAAAGTCACAAAGAGTCTCGTTGATGATGTTACACTGGGGCTGCACGGGTGCTGGCAAGCTATCGATATCTAGAAAATCCTGGTTAGGCTGCTTATGCAAATGAAGAGGAAAGTAGACTTACAATTGAAGGTTAGCTTCACGAAAAGGACAATGCCAACCTCCAAGCAGGTAATATATAGAACAAAATGGCGTAGGTTATTGGCCCCGACGCAATTATCAATCCAAGGACAATGGCTATTTGGCTTTAGCACGTGGCTTGCACAAGCTTTTAAGTAAATACTCACTGGTCATGTTTCGCAACGCAGCGCGCACAGCGCTTGCAATGCTTGCTTCGCAAGGGCCTTCGGACCATGCAACTAACGCAGAAATTCTCTTCGTCGAACTTCCACTGTTCGAAGAGCTCCGTAATGACTGCTCTTTGTTGGTTTCTGCTGTCAAGTTTTGGAACGAACCCAGGGTCTTCGACCATCGAGTATATGTAAAAATAAGTTGTCAGGCAGAAAAATATAGCAAACAGCACGTTAAGTATCGGAGATGTAGAGTAAGTCACTAGAGATCCATCAATGTTTAGTAAGACTTTCCCCACGGGATAATCGAGAGTTCTTAACACAAGACATACCAGGAAGTACGTAAAAGACGTATCTGAAGCCCACCCAGAATAGGGAGCCTGCAAAAACGCCAGATAAATAAGGCTAATCTGCAAATCAACAACGGAACAATAGTCTTTAAGGCAGGCCAAACTTACCGTTTTTTGCAGAATCCGATATTCGGAAGGACCCTGGCTGGCGACCTTCTGCGCTACCCATTGTAGCCCAAAGACGATCACAAGCATCATAGGAATGGCAGCGTAGATCACCATGCTGCTCAGTACCCACACGGCGGCGAAAACAATGGCGAAAGGCCAGAGGAAAAAGAACTTGGACATTAAGTTCTTGTTACGTGCCCAAGAAGTTAACCCAGAAGAGAGAACCTTCGCGTTCCCATCGAAGTCATAACCATATTCATCCAAGGCACGATACCACACGCGCGTGGTATTCATTTCCCCCGCCACAACTGCCGGCGTTTTACCATCCCTGGTCTTTGCAAACTTATCCGCGCCATACTCGATCAATTTTAGGACACAGGGCAAGGACCCTTTCACGAGGGCCCAATGGAGGGGAGTAAGCCCACTCTCATCGACAGCATTGGCATTAGCGCCCCATCGCAGGAATAAATCCACCAAGGCAGGGTACCCCTTGTAAGCGGCCCACATCAAGCCCGTATGCCCTTGTTGGTCGACGACGTCCACTGGTATTTCTTGATGCAGAAGTAGCACCAGTAAGAAGGCATTTCCATCAATTGTAGCCAGGTGAAGAATGTTGTAGCCTTGGACGTCGGTAAGGAGAGGGTCGGCGCCCTGTTGAAGCAGAAGGTGGACGATATAGTAGTGACACCGTTGAGCTGCCCACATCGCTGGTGTAGCCACAGATTCGCCTCCTTTGGCATTGACGTCGGCGCCGGAGTCTAGCAAGAACTTGCACATGGCGTACTGATTGTTGATCGCAGCCCACTAGAAGCGAAGTCATCCGGTCAATAAATGTTCCAACCACTGATACCACATGCATGAAAGGTACCGAAGATGACAGAGATACGCACGTGTAATGGGGTGATCCCTTCCTCATCCTTATGGTTGGCGCTGAACTTCTTCTCGTCGAATAATCTTTGCATAGCAGAAATCTCCCCTATTCGGGCAATCTGCATGATATCTTCACCAAGGGGGATTGACCCCCTCACAGCTCCACGCTCTGAGCTCATTGTCCTGAGCTCAACACTGGCATCTTCCTGGGTAACCTTCGGGGGGATGGCTCTGCCTTTGCTGCCGAGTGTGGAGGGTGGACTTGAGCCCAGTGTTGCAAAACTGCCGTTGGTGTGCGTTTCTGTTGAAGAATTCCCGGAGGACATTTCTGTCTACGATCCCGGGAAGATCTTTCCAAGAGGGGAGGGCGCCTGTAATGGTCCTTGAGGGTGGGAGAAAGTGTGACAAGCTAATCTGTGCACAGGGAGACTCGTTCGGCGGTGACAGGTTCTCGATCTAAAGAAGCATTGCTGAATCAAAATAAACAACCAGTCCTTTTAATCGACAAATCCGCGCAGGTAGATGCGATAATATGTGATGCAAGAACCGGAGATTGTGGGGAGGAGAAAAAGGAAACCGAGAGAGAATATACTAGGGACTTGAAGGGTGAGGCTACTTCTTTTTCTTGGGTCGGGGGAAAACTCTCCGCGGACACTAAGAGATCACCGGCTCGCAGTTGAAGCAGTAGTTTATGAAAGTAATTAATCGTTATTTACTCGACTATCAATATTTTTGACCCTCAGAAACACTCAGAAATAATCATCCCATATCCATTTAATGAACAGTCTAGACCTGTGCGTATTTGCTTTGAACCCATTAGCTAACTAACCAAAACCGGATTACTCAGCCGTCAGAGATGGTGGAAAGAAGATACTGATTGAATTAGGCAACCACATTGTGATGCTACTACTACTAGTAGTACCTGGATCAATGTGTATCACGTGGGATATTCGCATAGGTTGACTATCCAACATAGAAGACACAAAGGAGAGGAAATACCATGGGTATCCTGAAAGCCATCGGCTTACATGCAGTAAACAGCAAATTCATACACGGAGTTGGCAGCATCATCTTGACCACAGGCGAAAGTATACTAACTGGCAATATCACTGTGATGGCCGACATTCTCCACGAGAGCCCTTGCCTGATTGGTGAGCATATAAACATCGACTCGCAACTCAAAATCAACCAGAAAGCAAAAGCTGATCTCGAGCTTCGAAAGTTCGCGTTCAGTCACTCCACCAACCTTTGCAATGCGGCTATGGGGATAACTAAGATCTTCTAGCGTTTTCATGGCTACTCGAAGACCAGCAAGGACTAAACGATGCATGTTCCTGTGGTTCAGTGATATGGTTCTCTCGACAGTAACCATTCGGGTGAGGTACATGCTTGTAGCAAGATAGACGGCTGTTGACATTGGGCAGTAGCGATGAAGCCGTAGGAGATAGTCTTTTAATGTGATTGAAGGCACGCGCTTTGAGAGAAACCTCTTAGAAAGTATGTCCAGTTGGATAAGATCGCGTCCTGCATCATTATAACCTGCAGGGCAGCAATGTATCTCGGTACCGCCTACGGGGGTGGCTTCCCCGCTGGACACGCCATCACCTTGAGCCCTGTCCTGGGCTAGGGAAGAAGCATCTACCTGGCAGTCGTCCAGTTCGTCAATAGTCTGCTTAACAAGCAGCTCGATATAAACGCAGAGTAGTCTTAGTGCCGAAACCGGAGGCATTTGATCGATATAATCGCTCCTCAAGGCACCTTCCTTGTCCTCTCTCGCGGGTTCCAGGTCGGATTGTGCCCACCGGGAAACTACGTCCGACTGCGAACCATGAGGTCCTTCATCCTTGGAGCTGTACCCCGTCATTGCGACAAGCTGTAGACTTTTGATAGAACGAATATAGTAACGCGGAACGATACACCTGGCCTACAAGTGTATACCAAACAGTCGGATGGGCGTGCATTGTGGGACTAAGCCCAAGGTGCAAACATTACTATACCGACACTGGCTGAGTTGAGTGGTAAAAGATGGCACGTAGGTGTCTAGGGAAACAGGTGAGGAGGGGTAAGATCGAGTATATCCTAGCCACGTAGGTGGGGTGTGAAAATAGAAAAACATGGAGTTATAGGCCTGAAACATTAACATAACCAACCCATCCACAGGGCTTTGTTCAATGCATGGGCAATCTCCCTGTTGCGGGAGTTCAGAAGTCCAATTTATATGAGGATTATTTTATGAATGCCAATATCCCAAACCTTCGAAGTAACCGAAGCATCTGGCTGGGGGAGACCTGTGGTACAGAATGAGGGATTTTGACTGATACGTACATCCTAGGATTAAAAAAATCACATGATAAACGGCCCTCGCTCGTTCTTGTGCTTACTGGGTTCAAAGGTCCCCCCGACCATATGGACCCAACCCCCAAGCTTCGAGGTGAAACACGTCTGCACAGAAGGGTTAAAAGTGATCAAAATTACTATTCACCTATAATGTACCTAATCGATGGACACGCGAGCTGCCATAGTTCAATGACCTGAACAATACTACTATCATCGGAAAACCTGACGCCTGCCCAAACCCAAACGTAAAGTGAACCCTCACTTTGATTGGACATTCCAACACTTCCAGACCACCCACCCATGCCATGCAACATACAGTTTCCAATCCATCCAACACGCCTAGGATAAAGACTAAAATAGCCCTCGTCAAAACAGCCATATTCTCAGCTGCCCCTATTATAAATTATCCGGTCATCAGATCGTATAACGGCGCCAGCCACTTTGGAACTTCATGTCGCGCAGTAAACCCTCCCGGCTATGTCGCCTCCACGCTTCTTTGCGTATACGTTCCGCTGCTTCTGACATTTGACGATTACCAACGTGGATAATACGAGGCCGAGCACGCTCACTAGATGCACTGGTTCTTCGACAACGTCCCATTAACGACCTTTCCGGTGAACAAAGGCGATAGGTCGCTCCACTATCCGCTGTGCCATAGTTACGGTCGGGACCGCTGATGGACGGACCGTGGCGATGGGGTCTAACGTGGTAACACCCTCGTTCTCTGGCTCTAGTATCTCTGGCTCTGTTGGTTTTCTTCACGTACTCTACGTCACTCGCGAAACGCACTTTTCGGCGGTCCGGGCTGCGGACCCGCTCTTCGCAGGGACTGGCGCGATGATGGTTATGGACTTCAACGACCCTGGCTTTTCGTCTAGGGTATTCGTGTTGAGAGGTCAGCGTCATATCTCTCAGTTGGCGAAGGCTCCCGGACGGCCGCCGTGATCGAGGATAGTGAGGAGAGACATCAGCCCCATCTACTTCAATGTCTGATCCGAAACAGACCTTTGTTGGGGACCGAAATAGTCGTGTCTTTGGAGGAGGGGACCGCAGAGTCCTCCGCTGTGCCCCCCTTTCGTTTTCAGGCTTTCCGGCAACAAGCTTATGACGGGATCGGTGGCGCCCTCTTGGCCTGCATACACTTTCCTTATCTGAGTCTATGCTAACTTCATCAGAGCTTGATTCCCACTCCACTTCCGATTCAGTTTCTGAATCTTGGTCTGATTCTGCAGTCCTATCAAGGAGCGGAAAGCGAAATCTTTGCGGCCGGCTTCGCAATGGCGATGATCTCATGAAAATGTTTGAGGGCACTTTTGCTTCCCTGGGCTTTCTCGGCTCGATGATTTTGTATCGAGGGAGATCCATCATACGTGGATTCTTCGGCTGGGCATGTCGAATATAGAGGACCCCGGGATCCCGTGTTAGAGAATGGCCACGAGTGCCTGTGCCAAAGATGCGAGTCCGAATGATTTTTTTGGTTCGAACTTCCATCGGACAAGCTTGCCAGTCTTGTAGCCAAAGGCGCCTTGGTACTTTGGGGTAAAAATTAAACGCTGAAGGGCTCGAGGATGGCCACAGGATGGAATGCGGAGTGTTAGTGGACAACGGAGATAACTTCTGACCTTAGGTGAACTAGGAACGCTAAATATAATGACCCTAAGGCCCTTTGAGCACAAACGTCGACTCTAATGAATAGACACCCCTGAGACAAATGAGATTTGAAAAAAAAAAGAAAGAAAGAAAGAAAAGAAACGGATGCTGCATATCCTGGGTAATGATCAGGAAGATAGGTATGGTCTACCGTCTTGTGCTTTGCTTGTAAGTCAAGTGAACAAGCAACCCAACAATGTCATGAACAAGAGATCGGTGACTAGAGTCATGGGTTCTACACTCCTAATTATTAGGCGCATGTCATTTTGGGAAGCAAAGATGGGAGGATAGGGAGGAATGATAAATATAGATATATATAAAGGGCGCTGACATCTGGAGGTCATTGTATAGATAAAACGATGAACGGCGCCCCTTTCTCGGTGCCCACGAAACATCACAAGGGAACAAAGGAGACAAAACGCTACTCATAGTCAAAATAACAAGGAGAGGTGAACGAGGCAGCTCATATCGGGACATAAGATGGAATTAGCGCCACTATAAAGGAAATGCTGCTGCCAAATCGTTGATAGAGAGCCTAGTACTAGTATTAGTATCTTGCCGCCTAACATGCCTATCAATCGAGGCTACATTTGCTAAAGTTCCTGTACCAACACTATGCATGGGGGCAAAGATGAGGCAACGGACGTCAAGGCGGCCATTGTGGCCATCATAGGTACGGCTAATTAACAGTCACAGGACATATTCCAAGTCAGGCGGGCAGGTAAGGCAGAGAAAAGCCAAACAGGAAAGACGACAATAATCATGAGTAAAGAAAAAGAATATCGTCTCAAGAACATATTACACCACACAAGTTTTCTGGGGATGAAACTCTCTCCCATCCTTCTTTATTCCTTTGTGATAGGTTGCCGATATAAGAGGACTTCAATGCACAGGGGCTGCGGCAATGCCAATATTATGGACAGGTATGCATGACGTGCAGGATCAAGTTCCGAGCCAGTGAACACGGGCATCTAAGGCACCCATCAGTGTTCTAGGTAGACCATGTGGACAATAGCCGCGTGATTTAATTATGGGGCACAGGACTATATCATAAATTGCCTTATTACCCGCCACATGGAGAGGCGCAGTTCATTGTCATGTATGATAAACTTAGAATGGAAATTCACAATCCTTTCCAGCCAGTTTGGTTTATCCTTTTCCATTCAGCCTCTTCTTTAAATTCAATGAATTAAGAGTTTTTATAAGGAAGGAAAAGAAAAGCGATGAAATGAAAAGAAAGAAAACAAGAAAAAGATAGCCCAAAGACAGCCATTAGCACCTGCAAAGCTCTGCAAGCTTCCTTTTTATCTTGTAGTCATTACCATACAAGTTTCTTAGGTGAGGCCGTGGTCAAACACTGAATGCTTTATGTCAACCCCCACTTTTCAACAAACGTCTCTCGACTCCTATCACGTTGGAAAACTACGCCCAGGTCGAGCATTTCAACCCCATCTTGTACAAGCTCTAGTTTTAGTTGAAGATCAGAGAGCTCGGCCTCATGGATGTCATTCGTGAGCGATGTCTTCATGTGTGAATTGACATTTAAGGAAGACGAAAGAAGCCGGGTTGCCTGGTCACTCGAGATCATTTCGGTCATCAGAGGTGCATCTGCAGCAATGCCGTAGTTCTGCAGACAATCGAACATGTGATATCTCGCGTCAATAAGCACATCGATGCCCATATTTTCTTCCTCAGGTTGAAACACCGACTCGGCAGATAAGCCTGTGTGGCGCAAGACAGCGGCGAGGGCATGGGACTCGGAAAGTGAATCGATGCGTTTCACGGAAGTCGTGAATGTCGACGTTGGTTGAATCGAACTTCTCCTAAAATCCTCTCGTATCGGTACAGATATTGCATGAAACTGATTCCCTACTTTAGTTCGATATGTAGCATTCAAAGTTTCGAGAGTTCCGCAGAATGACTCGCGATCTTGCAGGGATTTGGTGAGACGTTCCGTAGATAATGTCAGAGCGGCGACCAGGTCTAAAATCTATGCCTGTTTAGTCAACGCAACTGTGGTCAACGGTTAACTTACATAATTGAGTTTCTTGTGGGAAGCAACGTGCAACTGGTCGTGATGATTTTGGAGCGCGCGTGATACAGGTGCAGTGTACTGTTGCTTTGTATACACCTCAGCCAGAATGTCAATCTCTGGATACAGCGACTCTAGTTCTCCTTCCAGTGCGACTGAAACTTCATCAATAGCATCATCATCAAGCTTCTGCTTGGCCTTGAATTGACCGGCTCGAATGTTCTCCAAGTAAATTCGATCGAGCCGACATTGTATTTCTTCTGCAAGACAATGGGCAAGTGTCGTGCTCAACTCGGAGGTCCGTTTCACTACAGAGGCGTCATCTCCAGTAGGTCCTATGCCGGATCCAAGCTGCTCTAGATCCGCTAGTACTCTATTTTCCTCCTTTAGCCAAGCTGCAAGAGTTGACAATATCCTTTTACTATCCACTGCTGTGTTCTCTGATTCGATCTTCAAGCCCGCTTTCACTTCCTGGGCCAATTCAATAGACTGAAAACATATAAATCAGCAGGGTATCTTGATTTAAGATCGAGGGCGATCACTACCGCGGCACTCGTGCTTTGTCTTTCTGATCTGTATCTCTGACGCAGGTGTTCTATGCCAATGTTGTGTCTGACTCCTCGCTCACCTTCTATACGACGCTCTTCGTTTATATTGTCGCATTGGGATGCTAAAATCTGTTTTTGCTTCTGGACCACAGCGGTTGAAGCGTTCAGCGAGCCAATCGCCTTCCGAATGTCTTCATCGAGGAACGGTCGGTCCGCATTCGTATCGGGGTTATGAATAATATTCTGTAAAGATCCGGCACTTTCGAGTTTTGTATACCTATTTATATAACCAAAATACTTAGCATGCTAACCTTTGACTACGCCTAATATATTGAAGGAAGTCTGCAGACACACAGAGTGAGCTCCTCTTGGGACAAAAGAGTGTCGTGGTTCAGGTGCTTCATCACCCATTTCTCGTTCTCGGCAGCTTCCTTCTCGTCGGTAAAAGCTGCTTCAACCTCAGCACATTTCAATGGAATATCACGATCTTTTAAGGCGATGATCAGAGTATTCGCTTGGTCGTTTGACAAACTCATTTTTGGGTTTGGTGTGTTAATCTGTTGTTTGGGCAAGGAGGTCGGGATCCATGCGTCACCGCTTTTCATTATCGGCATGAACTAACTAAACGATCTATCCAACCACTGCTAGGTAGTACATGATCAGCTACGTGATGTTTAAGGTACCTTCAACTGCTCACTCGTAGAATGAACCTAATGCCTTATCATTCATTATAATTTAGCGTTGCAATTATACAAACTGTGTGACAATAAAATGGACCCCCTAGAAGATGCGCAGCACCTCCTCTCTTCAAATAAATTACTTCCCACTAAGGACCACAAACAAATTCAGTTCATTGTGAACATGTGCACGGTCATGCTTCATGGTGGGTGGATGCTCCCTCGGTCTCGATTTGGGGGTAATACCATGTAGTGACCGCAATGATCACATATATAAGCACACAGAGGCCTCCCTCGAGCCAGTTTGACTTGCCGTCCCGTAGGAAGTTTCCGACGACCAAAATGGATAATACTACCAAGACAATCATAAAGATCTCAAAGTTAAGACCCATTTCCTTATCAAGTCCCCAGCCGACGAGGACCGCAAGTGGAGCATTTAGCAAAGCGGTCTGAATAGATGGTCCGAGACAGTGGAAGAGTGCAAAGTTAATTTGGTTATCCCTGCGCAGAGTCAGGCGATGATGACCTCACCCTTGATGAGTATGTGTGTAATATTGCACTTACCAGGCTTCATCTATAGCAGTCAAATGCTCCGCTGCTTTCTCTACCAGGGGAACAAGAATTAGGCCCATGAAATTATCGGAAACGCCTCTTTCATGGACAATATGTTCAATCTCCTGAACCAAGAAAACGGCAGACATGCAGACACATGCGATAGATACCGAGATAGCCACGAAGCATTCGACTAGCGTAAGCTTTGCACGCTTCATTTCCTCTTCCCGGTCTTCATCCTTATGCTCATCTAGTTCAAGGACCTCATCGAATATACTGTGATGGCTATGTAGGTTGTAAACCAGGTACCTAAGAATATTAGTAAGGTGGTATGTCACGACGCTTAACTTTATAAACTCACATCAGAAAAGCGACTAGCAGGATAACTGCAGTGGCCCTGCTGATCACCAAGGTAGAATGGGTCAGGACTTCTTTTGTAATGGTTGTCTTAGAGCTGTTTGCGCTCAGAGCCGAAAAGAAAGCACTCGGAATCAAGAGACCGAAGCCGGCAACTAGGAGGAGCCCAGTCCCCACTTCACTCACAGCCTCATGGAACGACTGATGCTCACGCCCCATGCCCCCAAAGAAAAAGCACAGGCCTAGACAAAGCAAGAGATTCGCCAACACGGAACCGAGGATCGCTGCCTGAATGACAGGAATCAGGGTGCCGTTATTATCATTATGTATCAGAACCATAAAGAGGACAATCTCTACCACCGAGCTTAACGTTGTCTCCAACAGAACCCCGAGAACCTTAGGTAACTTCTTCGCGAGCTCCCCTCCTGCGAACCCAAGCAAGTTTGCTGAGGGAACCATTGCAATATAGTTAAGAGCAAAGATCCAGATATGAAGATCGGGCCTAGCGAAGTGGATGACGATAGCCGCTGGAACAAACGGCCAGAGAACATTCACCAGCATTGACAGGGTACAAGTACTCTTGAAGCACACCCGGAAGAAGTGAATTGGGTGAATTCCGCTTCGCCCGCTCTCACCAGCTGTATCTATACGGAACAGTCTATTGCGGTGAAGGGAAGCCTTCTCAGTATGTGTAGGGAGTAGGGAACCATCGTGTGAGCCCGCCGGCTGGGCGATTCTCAACCCTTCGTTGCCCTGTCCCTCTTGTCGTGTAACAGACAATTCCTCTATGCTACCCATGATCACCCGGAGCGCTAACTGCTTGTTTCTGAAGTAAGAGATATGATAGCAGCTGCGTGGGTGTTAGGCTTTTTGAGGAGGTGTGTTTAACAAAGATGCCAGAGGAAAGTAAACGAAGAGGAGAAGGAGAAAGAGAAGGATTATTGAGATAATGAGGCAAAAGCACGTCTAGGAAGAGATATATTATAGCATGTTTAACGGATGCCCTTGGAACAAAAAGTGAGGAGGAAAATCAATGGGGAGAGACAGAGATAACAAATTAGAAGGAAACAAACACTGGTGTTGGTTGCACCCTAAGGCTGTTTTTAAGGTTTATGGAGCTGTGCTTCTTTTCTTCTCTTCTTTCCCCTTTTACCAGTCGATGCGGTGGGATGGCATCAAACTCCGTGGTCAAAGAAAGAAGCAGAGAAACTAAGTATATTAAGGTTTGCTGGACAAAAAGAAACGTTCGGTGTCACACAACCCCTGGTGCTCGAGAAGCTTGGTAACTACAAAGTACGGAGGTAAAAATCTCCAAAATTTTCGTTTCAAAACCCCTAAGCTAGCACTATTTACCGAAGGAGGCGCAGGCGATGGATCGGTGGTCGATGTGGTGAGGCTTTTCTTGGCACGCCAATGGCTATGCATGCTATCGAATCACTAGATGAGATTTGGTGGCTCTCAGAGGGTCTGAAACCACTTGGACCGTCCCGTTGCAGCTAGACTAGTAGTTATATACATACGTCCACCACGTATTACGGAGTCGTTCATGTTTATGTAGAAAGTGAACATTTGATTCTCAGGAACATGAGGATGTTCAGGTGATATATATAAGTTAGAACGTACTTGAGATGGACTGCAGATGTGTATGTACAACGAGAATCTCCTATTTGAAGTTTAAGTCGTCGAGCTGGAGTGGAGGATGGATCCCTTATGGAGAGACCACTCCGCCCATAGCTCCCGATGCCCAGCCACCTCTTACAACTTGGTAGAATTGAGGCCCAAACTTTCACACCATCCCCTCCGTCTGTTTCCCTTCTCCACACAAAAAAGACAAGGGGAAAAAAAGATGAAAATGAAAAAGAAAAAGAAAAAAAGAGGAGAGGTGTATGGATTTGATTGTTACGTACTCAACCTAATTCAAACAGCAAGGGAAAACCCACAATTTCCAACTGATACTAAATCCAGGTGGCCTGCCATGTTGGCGGACAAACATCGAGGAGTGTACCTTAACATCTTCTTTCTCTTTTCCACAATTTGCATTACAGGATGGGTTTAAAAGATTGGATACTGCTATGCATATGAATGTGTGAATAATATATCTATTTATCTATGTTCTACAAAGTCAGTTCGATACCTCGTAAAAGTAGGGATGGTCTGGACCAAGCTTAATTTTAATCAAGCATAAATGTGGTGGTAACGAATCACGATTGGTCACGCTGGGCAGATCGAAATCTGCCTAGGAGGGGTAAAGGAGATCAAAACAATTAACTACCTAGTAAATAAATTGCTACTGTTAGATATGCGGCATGCTAATTACTCACACCACAAGGTGCATTGCAAATATGTCTTTAGTATCATTGGATCGCAATGTATATAGATAAATAATACTAATAGCATATCATATGAGAAGAATCATTACAATATTAGAATGTGGCGACAACGGTTATCTTCGGGCGGGGTGTGTAACATCTTACGAGATTTTTTCCCTGATCCTTGTTGAACCCTTCCCCCATATTTTACTCTTTCTCTCTTCCTCTTTTTGCCTTCCTTTAATTTCTTCTTCTTTTTGTTCCCTTAGTTCCCTTTGCCCTAAATTTGTTTTGCTAGACATTGCTCGAATCCCCATCAAAATGTCTTGCATTACTACGCCAGCCATCCCTCCGGTGGCACTTGACTCAATCACTCAGCACATTGGCAACACGCCCCTTGTGCGCTTGAATAGACTTCCACGTAGCCTTGGGATTGAGGCAACTGTCTATGCGAAATTAGAATACTTCAATGCTGGAGGGAGTGTGAAAGATAGGATTGCTCTGCGCATGATCGAAGAGGCCGAACGATCGGGGCGCATAAAGCCTGGTGATACTCTCATCGAACCCACTAGCGGTAACACGTAGGTCTATCAACAAGCTTATTGGTTCCTATATAATATCTTTTTGCTAATCGCTAAATCAGTGGAATTGGCTTGGCGCTCGTCGGCGCTGTAAAGGGTAGGCCATCATCTGCTGAACGATGCATGCTGGATTATTAACTCTCGCTGACTTATGACAGGGTACAAGACCATAATTACCCTCCCGGAGAAGATGTCAGCTGAGAAGGTGGCCGTATTGAAAGCGTTGAATGCAACTATCATCCGTACTCCTAATGAAGCCGCGTACGATTCGCCGGAATCTCACATCGGTGTCGCCAAGCGTCTTGAGAAGGAACTCCCGAATGCGCATATCCTGGACCAATATGGGAACGAGAATAACCCGCTGGCCCACGAATTGGGCACTGCGGAAGAAGTCTGGACGCAGACTAAGGGTCAAATCAAGGCCATTGTCGCCGGCGCAGGAACTGGTGGAACAATCACTGGACTGTCTCGGGGCCTGAAGAAGCATAACCCCGGTATCAAGGTGATTGCAGCTGATCCTCATGGTTCCATCTTAGCGTTGCCGCCCTCGTTAAACGAAGACCATGTAAACGAACCATACAAAGTCGAGGGAATTGGGTATGATTTCATTCCCCAAGTGCTCGACCAGCAAGCCGTGGACCAGTGGTACAAAACTGGAGATAAAGATTCATTCCAGTACGCCCGGCGGTTAATTGCTGAAGAGGGCCTCCTTGTAGGAGGAAGTAGTGGAAGCGCCATATCGGCTCTGGCGCAAGCGGCGAAGGACTACCACTTCGGGAAAGAAGATGTGATTGTTGTCATTTTGCCCGACAGCATCAGAAGCTATTTAACTAAGGTCTCTGAATTTCTCATTGTTTGGTTGAGGACTTATTGCGCTAACTAGCATCAGTTTGCTGACGACGACTGGCTTGCTGCTAATGGACTTCTGACATCGCCCCCGGTCGAAGCTGCGGACGTGCCCTCGACACTGCAGTCCCATGAACAAAGGGATGCCTTCGCTGGATCAAAGGTCAAGTCGCTGAGGTTAAAGCCCATCACAACTGTCCAGTCAAATATTCCTTGTGAAACTGCCATCGAAATTATGCGAGATCGCGGATTCGACCAACTGCCAGTGCTTGCACCTTCCGGCAAGAAGCTCGTAGGACTAGTGACTCTAGGGAATGTTCTCAGTCGACTCACTCATGGACGTGCTACTGGGAAGAGCCCTGTGTCAGATGTTATGTTTAACTTCAGTAAAATCTCCGAGGTAGTCACTGACCCAAGAGATATGGGTTTGACTAGTTCCACGCCGGATAGCTCGGAGCCCCGGATTAAAGACCGGAAATTTGTGGAGATCACTATGGACACACCGCTCAGCGTATTGAATCGGTTCTTTGAATGGAACAGTGCTGCGGTAGTTACTGAAAGGGACGAACATGGAGTGATGAGACCAGTGGCAGTTGCAACAAAGGTCGATCTACTTACGTGGATGCTTCATCATAAGGACGAATCGGCCTAATGACTCGAGCTATGAACATCAGTATCCTTGGAGTGCGAGACTAGAAATTATCTATGCTACGTTTCGTATGTACTGTACTGTGTTTGTTCATTTTACGCTTCGTCATGCCAGGAAGTCTAACGTCTATTCTATTGTACGTGGTGTCATTTATGCGACTAATAGAGGGGAACTTACGAATAGAGGGACTACCTTAAATTAACATCACATGCGCCTAGATTATCCTGGTAGTGATAGAGTGGTGACCTCAACGGCAAAATCCTGGACTTTATGTATATCTGACGTATGGGTATCGAACCTTGGTATATTTCCCGTGGGGTCTAGCTTTTGTTTTCCATACCTAGCCCATCTCTACCTCATAAAATGTCTGGCCTTTTTACCTATCGGCAATTCTCCCTATATGATACTCCATCCTTGACCAACAAAGTGGCCGTTGTAACAGTAAGTGTGAAGATCAGTCCACGCATGTAACTCGCTCTGTGTACCTTGGCTCCGGGGGCGAAAATCGCATCCACGGCGTCCAATGCTGATCATTCTACTTATCCAGGGTGGTCACGCAGGCATAGGAAAGGGCAAGCAATGGCTTTTCCTATTATTTAGCACACCCACTAAATATAGTCGCGGGTGTCGATCTAGAAATCACTGCACAGCTACTTCTGCACAGAATTGAGAAGATTTATGTGCTTGCCCGAAGCCATGATAGGTATCTACGTGCGCAGGAGGACTGGCAGCGTCGTATTGGTAGTTCCCTGGGGAAGGATAATACGAGAATTCAGTTCATTCAATGCGACCTCGCCGATATAGTGGCTGCCAAGGATGCAGCCAATGAACTCAAGCAGAGAACTGACAGGCTTGATATCATGATATGCAATGCCGGTACATTTTGCACTTCACTGTTTCTTTAGCACATTCCCAATTGACGGAGCTCACTCTTGTCTCTCTCTGTATGCACGTGTATATAAAAGATTATTTGCTGATGTTCGAACCGCGAAAGTCATTGGTGTATCAACCAAGTATGAACGATCGCCGCAGGGTATTGAACAGGTATTTGCTTCGAACTGCGTTGGCCATCAGGTGTTGGCAACCAATCTACTGCCCCTCATGAAGGGTACTTTCGCTCAAGGCAAGGGCTAGCAATGGGAGAATTGTGGTAGGTAGCTAGTTCGTCTATGCACTCACTATGCCGTGAGCTCAACCTCGACCTTCTCACCTCACCCACTCGTCCTAAGCCAGCATATATCGACAGTATATAGCGTTATGCTCGCGCGAAAGTAGGGAACATACTCTTTGCAAGGGAGCTGAGCTTGTGATTGATGCAGGAAGAGGATCCAGCAAGTAGCAAGATTTACGTTAATGCCCTTTTCCCAGGTAACATCGTTACCAATCAGTGGAGTGTCTGGGATGAGTATGTTGGAGAAGCCCTGGGTTCCTTGCTTAGGCACCTATTCTCAATCATTGGTCAGAGCTTGGAAGATGGTGCTGCAAATGCCATTTATTTGGCCGCGAGCCCGAAGGTGATATCTAACGGCACTCATGGTCAGTACTTCGTTCCTATTGCAAAGCCGTACGAGACAACTGCCATTGCTAGTGACATGAAACTCACTCGTGGTATTTGGGTAAGCCCTGGCCTTTCCTCCCATAACGAACGCTTCTTATTGCGCTTCCTCCATGCTAGATCACTACTGACTTTGTGGGTTTTTTTTTCCTACTTACAGGACTGGATAGAGATCAAAGCAGCAGAGGCTCTAAGCCCCGAAGAACTAGACCAAGCCCGTACCGTCGATAAATAAAGGTCATATTAATAAGAAGTTCATTTTTCTTTATCATTATAGCAGCATCCTGGGGTTAATATCCAGGTGTGTTAGTCTCATGTGTTCTTTAGTTGTGTAACATAGAAACCGTTCGCACATTTCAGATCGAGTGCATCTTGTAAAGTCGTAACTAAGGCGTACAGTTTAGGTCACAGACACTGGCCAACCCATTCTTCCCACTTCCTGACACCAGATCCAAGATCACTCCCCTCGTCACCCTTAACAGCGCCGCCGACGACATCAACTCTCACGCCGACTTCGTCCTCCAAGAGTTTAAAGCTGAATGTATTTTGCGCATCATTGCTACCCAGAATATCATCATCACCGTCACCCATGCTAGCATCAACGCTGGCATCCATGAGGCTCTTGCTCTTGGACTTGCGTATGTTGTCGATTTCAGCTTCTAACTTCTCCCGCACAGAGCCAGGTGGCAGAGCGGTGAAAAGGTCTTGCTTATTGGCAGCCACAAGAATGGGAATCTCGGAAGCCACCTTAAGAGACGACTTGCCTTTATTCAACGCCCGTTTTTGAAGAATAAGAAGTATGTCGTACAGATATGAAGCTGTATCGCGCAACACTTCAACATCAGAAAGAGCGGCGGTGTCAACAGTGAATATAACCCCACGTAACTTGGATTTCGGGTCTTTCGAGTCTAACATGGAAGAAAGTTGCGAGATACCCTGGGGTCCCCGTAGTTTACCATGGCCAGGGGTATCTCTCACGCGGTATTTGACAGGGTTTTTGGATGTGTCCTTCAAGGATGGGTCATTGACCGACCGGTAGCGATTTGAGGCAGTGGGAACGGAGGCGGGAAGGCTGACGGTGGTTAGAATAGACGTCTGGGAAGTATGCGTTAGCTGAGTCTGCTTCTTCGCAAGAAGCGACGATTTCGTTTCAAGCTGTCAAAGTCACAGGATAACGTGTCAGCATCCGTTTTCACCACCCATACGTTTTTCATGCTGAATAGGCTTACCAGGGACAAGAGAGCAGTTTTGCCTGCTCCGCTGGGTCCAAGCAGTAAGAAGTTGCTAGATGACGGGGAGGCAACAGCTTGATAGAAAATCAAATGTAACAGTACTGGCAGCCCGAATGCAATAAATGCGGTAATGGCAATAGCGATAGGATTTCCATCGAGCAGACTAGTAGCAATGCCGCCGATTGATCTCCAATCTGCATGACTCCCCATCTCAGCGGATAGGATGGATGATGGGAATGATCTGAGAAGTGCTTCCGACGAGATATAACCCGACAGTAGAGAGCTAAGCTAGAATGATGGATTAATGGTCGTCGCACTAGTAAATTAATGTCACTTTCCGGGGGTTAGCTAATAAGTTAACTAACTAACTAACTAGTTAGTTACTACACACGGAGTAGGTAAGCAAGCTCGTTGAATTATTTACCGGCTGCTGCAGACATTATCCCGTACATCAGGCCACCGCCATTGGAGAGGAGTTTGTCCAGCATAAATACGGAGTATTATTATAATTGTGCTCCGTAGGTAGATTCTTCTTTAAAACATGGAAATGACTAGTAAAAATTCGCGTGGGGCCTAGATTCCAGTTTTACCACCTATACGAGGCATAGTACAATACATGAAATAATGGTATCATATACTCCGTAAACATGTACTGTACTGTACTACGCTGTATATGGAAGTTTATATGTATGTACATACATTACATTACGTGGTCTCCCACGATCAAGCATTGAAATTCATCAATCCAACCTCGTCAATCTCACATACCTCCGGTTTGCAGGGATGGCGGTAGGGTTAGTGATCTGGTAGTAATTGTCGTACACGAAACCAAGAGCAGGCTTTCTTTGTTTCTTTCATTCGCTCATTTTTCCTGTCCATCCTTCGCCATTCCTTTGATGGTTCCTTGTTGCTCAGCCGCCCCAGTCGAAAGATATTAGAGTCCGTATCCAGTATGAGACTCATGCGCTCGTTACCTGTGGTCCTCCCTCTATTTTCGACAGCGCTGGCAGATGTCGAGTTCACAGTGCCAGCGCGTGATACGATAATGAAGGCCGGGGATATAGTAACAGCACACTGGAAGGACTCTGGCGAGTCTCCTCGAATCTCCGAACTTGTACAGTATGACCTTTATCTCTGTGCGGGCGGCGACACATTGGGATCCCAGGTGGGTTGTTAAAGCCTCGTCTCCATAAACCAGTGAACCTTTCACTGACCACGAGGGGCCGTATAGGAGGACCTGGCTATTCTTATCAAAGACGGTGTCTTTGCCCGCGGCAACTCGGTTTCTTTTAAAATTGATCCAGCAGTTGGCGGAAACGAACCAAACGCATAGTAAGAATAAGGCCCACCTCCGGAGCTCGCCAGCTCATCCTGTTAACAATGGCTTTTATCTGCAGCTTCCTGAAAATGGTTGCATCTGGTCCCGACGCCCATGTAATCAATTTCTCCGATCGTTTCACGCTTACAGACATGGCCGGCGCTTTCCCGTCGAATCTGGAGGATGGCATTGGCTCACTTAACAAAGGCCATGGGCAACATGAACCGCAGAAAAGGCAAGCAGCTGATGCCTATACAATTCCATACCAATTGCAGACTGGGCCTACAAGATATGCGCCCATGGCTAAAAAGCCTGGGTCAACAATCCCAACAGATAGGTCGCCAACTCCGCAATTTCCGACCAGCGCATACGACATCGCTACCGCATATCTTTCTGCGCCTACAATTCAGACTACAGTGTCAGCTTCTTTAACGTACTCCGTTTCCAGTATTGAGAATACTGTATGTATCGCAAGGCTTGATTTTTTAAGTCGACATTATTGTAACTGACCAGCTGTATAGGCATCCCCTGCACCACATCCTCATGATAAGAAGATGAAAAGATTTCTGGAAAGGTGGAAGGATTGAATATCGGCAGTACAAGAAAATGACAAGGCCTGGCTATTATGGACATGACTGTATGTTAACAATTGTCTGGCTGTTCTTGTGATTTTGCATTGATTTGGAATTGGTCGCCTTTCCTGTGGCGTTGAGACAGCTGCGTTCGGTGTCTGGCTTATATTTGATTTTCTAGGTTTGGGTTGACTGAATGTGGTATATCTATAATATCTGAGAAATGGAACGCTCATGCAAGCCCGGTGCTCATCTATATACAGCGCTGTTGTAAGCATAAACCTTGAAAGATATTTAGGTATCATAGTGTTATCCTAGGATAGAAAATCGCCCTGATGGCACTAAATGCAGGGCAAGAAGCCGTAGTATGAAAGCTAGGCAGAGCAGTTATTTCATTTACCTAAACCAACGGTTGGCTACCGCCATGGAGGATCATCCTGTTGAAAGAAGGAGATATTTTCTCGAAGGGCGACATATTCACTATCTGCGTATCCAAGCAAAGTTTGAATTTGAGTACTCCTGTGCCCTTTGATGCGCTCGATTTCGAGGCTGCCGTAGTTGACCAGTGCACGCCCAACCTCTTTGGGCTCCTGGCCGGGGTGGAGAAAATCGCCATTCAATGAATCAGGGGAGAGCCTCTGTACTACAACCAGACGTACTGCTTCCTGTTGCGCAAAATGACCATCTACACCCACAACGCCAGCTGGTAGGAGACTGGCTTTCTTCTGGAGGGCACTGTATGCGCCGTAGTCAATGAATATGGCTCCATGGGGCTTCAGACCGTGGAGCAGCCAGAATGTCCTGGATTGAACCGGATGATCAGAAGGAAGGAAGCGTGTATGCAGAGGGGGTACTTCAGTGACTGCTTCATTCATTGTTGTGGGTGCATGTTCTTCTTGCTTAACCTGCTGGAGATATTTTACAATCTCATGAACGTTTCCGGGTTTCGAGCTCTTGGTGATAATCGTCGTTACGCCAGCACTAGTTCCTAATTTTGCGGCGACAATTTTAGTGCTCATCCCCCCAGTCCCAAGGGACGATCCAGCTGAGGATACATCAGCCTCCAACGAGGATATATCTGAGACAACTTCGATGGGCCTTGCATTTGGGTTGTGGCGTGGATTAGCAGTATAAAGACAGTCAACATCCGTCATCAAAAAAAGGTAGTCGGCCTTGACCATTGCAGCTGTTATGGCCGACAGTGTGTCGTTATCACCAAATTTGATTTCCTAGGTAAAGCATATGATTAGGTTCCATCACACTGACATAATTCTGGTCTGAGGCTTTACCGAAACAGCTATAGTATCGTTTTCATTGACAATAGGGATCACACCCATATCAAAAAGCTGTGAAAAGGTATTTTGGGCGTTGACATATTGCGTTCTCTTAATATAAGTTAGGCATCGCTTACCATATTATTTATGAACACTTGGGCCTTACATCTGCTATGTCGTTCCTAGTCAAGAGAATCTGAGCTACTGGTATGCGAAGGTGCGAAAATAAACCATCCCAGAGGCTCATGAGTCTACATTGTCCAACAGCCGCGAGTGCCTGGCAAATAATATGAGTAAATGTTTTTTAACTAACACAGCACATATAATTGTCCGTACCTGAATGCGAGGCAAACTCTCGGGTCTTTCTTCGACATCCATCCTCCGTAACCCCACTCCAACAGCGCCCGAGGAAACAAGAACAACATTGTGGCCATCCCGGCGAAGTTTGGCTGCGGTTTCAACTATCAGAGTGAGAATCGAAAGTATCGGCTCATGGGTGCTTTCATCTACTATGGAACTCGTCCCTGTTGGAAAATCATGAGTTGATATTCTTTAAAACTAGGTGCATTGTTAAGTCGGACTGATCCCCGCACCTAATTTGATAACGATTGTGAGACGTCGAGAGGCCATGGTAAATTGGGCCCCCTAATATAGCCAAAGTCCAACATGCAAGAGCGCTTCTCGTACACTGTATTCAAATGAGACGTTGCTTCTAGGTTTTAAGCGCCTCTCTCTTCTGAAAGCCAAGCAAACTCCGGAGTCGGAGTCATGCGATTGATATAAAATATACTGCCAATTGTTACCGCCAGTTTGTGCGGAGAGCATCGGCGAAACTCTCTTCCGCATGCTGAGCTTCAGCATGTTAAGACGTAGTGAGATTGTTGGGCTCAATGTTCTGTTTCCTCCAAGATGTCAGAATCACAACAGTCTACGACCTCAAAACCTCCAGTAAGTACTCATAGTACTGGGTTTCTACCAGGAGATGACACATGGACACAATGGCGCAATATCTTTGCAATCTTGACGGGGAAAATGTCAGGTGAAGGGGTCGAACAGTTTCGTGTCGCAAGAGACATTCGAAATGAAGCCGCAGATTGCAAGCGTTGCGAGGACCAGCGTGATTACCTTCTGCAGTGGAGTGAGTTTTCTATATCCCATCTCGAACGGCTTCTAGAAGACCGGATAGTTGCTAAAATCTTCGCGCTTTAGGCCCTGTAATCCGTTATCTAAGCGATAACATTCGACAACTCGGAGGCGACTTATCTAGCCACAATATCTACTGTCGTCGGTGTACGAACAGGAAAGCGGGAGGCTTTGACCCGGACTTTGGGATCCTGCTTTGCGCAAATGAGATGAAAGACCAAGGACATCTCGAGGACACAATGGCTCACGAAATGGTCCATGCTTATGATCACTTGAGATTTAAAGTTAACTGGGCAGATAACTTGAGGCATGCAGCGTGTACTGAGGTACCAACTACTGAGAGTCCCCTACAGAGATTTTGCTGACTATAGTTCAGATACGGGCCAGCTCACTTAGTGGGGAATGCAGATGGGCGCGGGAGTTCTTTCGACGAGGCCAATGGCGATTCACACAACAACATCAGGAATGTGTCAAAAGAAGAGCGATATTGTCGGTGCGGGCAAGGCCTGCATGCAAGGATGAAGCTCACGCCGAGAGGGTTGTAAACGAAGTTTGGGATAGTTGCTTCAGAGACACTCGGCCGTTCGATGAAATTTACCGATGATACCACGTGCTCTCTAGCCTACCTGATACGACTCTACTTGTTGTTTAATTTCTCTATCCGGAATTTCCATGTATATTATGTTCGATGCAACCAGACCGAAAATAACAATCAACACCATATTCCAGACTCCTTCATAAAAGCAAATAAACCTAAAGAACTCCAAACCCCCGCTGAAATGCATGGATAACACCTCATACTTTACCTTCCTTTGAGGAGCCAGAACTTCTTTTCGTAACTCGGTCGTCTTTAAGACAATGTTTGAGTATCCAAGGGTGTTTTTGGATCTCATCTAGCGAAATACGCTTTTCGGGATCAAGAACAAGTAACTATGAGGAGTAAGCATGTGAGGTGGCATTCAGTTGCCTTCCAGAGGTTCGAACATACTCTTTTGATTAAGTCTTTTGCCTCGGGGCTCACAAACGAAGGAACTGTCATGTCTGCTCGTGCAATCCGTCTTTGTGTCATGACAGGAGTATCCTCAAATGGAGCTTCTCCGACCAAAAACTCGTAAGTCAGCACACCTAAGCTCCACAAATCAACCTTTTCACTGTAGTAATTGTCCTGCGAGCCTGGCTTGAGCATCTCGGGTGGCAGATAATCAAGCGTTCCGCACATTGTTTGCCTCCTGTTGTTGGGTGCGTGGACACTCCATCCAAAATCGCTGATCTTGATTTCACCATGGATCCCGACGAGAATATTCTCCGGTTTTATGTCACGGTGCATGACATGTTTCTTATGCAGATATTTCAAAGCAGCGGCCATCTGGGCAATATACTGAGCAGCCTTCCACTCTGGAAATCGATGCTCTTTTCTCAGGTGTTTATACAGTTCTCCCCGGCCGGCAAATTCAAGAATCAGAAAAATCCGCTTGCTGTCTTGGAAGTGACCATAGAGTCTTAAAACATTCGGGTGGCGTAAGTTGCTCTGGATTTCAATCTCCCTTCGGACCTGCTTTTGCACCCCACCCTGTTGCAATTCAGACTTGTGCAAGACCTTAAGAGCGCACACAAAGCCGGATGATCGTTCCTTGGCTAAATAGACACGACCAAATTTACCCTTACCTAAGGGTTTTCCTATTTCAAACATTCCCAGATGTAGCTTCTTCGGTGCTGGTTGGTCGTAAAGCGATGTTTGGCGTTGGTCACCGTTTTCATCTACGTTGCGATGCGATAGTGTACCCTTGGTAGGAGATGAACTAATATTTATCGAATTGACCTTATTGTCGTTTGTATTCTGCAGAGCCAGCTTGAGCAAATTCGACCGATTGGCGCTATTGTTCAACGGTGCCGTGGTCCCAAGTCCTGACAGGGAGACGGCCGTTGACAGAGAGCCCTGATCACCAACATAAGTAAAAAAACACTCCATGCACTGTACAGTGAAGTGGCAGTACTTACTTTATTCTTCGCGTAGGTGCCAAAGCTGTTGTTTGATACATTCTCGTCCTTGACCGATAGATGTTCGAAGCGGCTTTCCAAAGTCTTGGTGGTCATGGCTAAAATTTCGCTAAGGGGGAAGGGCGAGTAGGCTATAGGAAAGCAATGAGGAAAGTATAGGAAGGGGGAAAAAAAGGGCAGCTGTCTAGCAGTTGTGTGGTTTACATAGACATTATTGAGGCTGCAGGGTGCTGCTGTTGTCGACAAGGAAGTTGAAGCGAATCAGATCAGGTATCTTCGGCTTTTCTGTCACATTACACTCCTTAGTACGTCACCACGGCAACGCGTCGGACTACCTCTTTCTCCGACACCGCGGGGCTAATCAATCCTCCGCAAATGGTGAGTTCGATAAGGAACCCCTGGAGCCAAGGCACTTCCTACTATCTTTTCATTCGCAATACTTGCTCAATATGTGTTCTAGGAGCTCTCGCATGCCTGCATTCACCATGGGGAATCCTGCTGCGGTGTCCATCGCTACTCAAAAACCTAACACCATCTCCGTGCAAGGCTTCAAGATCACTACAGAGAAGCAGCCGATACTAAAAGCTGAGCCGATTGAAGACATGACAAAAAGGCTAGGAATTGCGCCGCCAGAAATGATCTTCGGTGATAACTTTGTCACAATTCAGCATGAGAAAAGCCGCTGGGGAATCAATTTCAACGCCTATGATGCCTTGGATCGCGTGGACAAAACTGGCGCATCGATGCTCAAAGTCGCTTATTCGAAAGAGTGGCAGAGAAGCAGGTACTGAGGATCCTTTGCGTAAGGTCCCTTTGGTGATAGGTTATTAACTAGTGCGCAGAGAAAAGACACATGAGGGCATCAAGGAGGTTGTAAAGCCCTTTGACTGGTCCTACACCACAGACTATACTGGCACCGTTCAGGCTAATGGTCGGTCATTTGAACCAACGACAAGATCCATCCCCTTAGAATTATTAAAACGACCGGATCCCATACTCTTTTTTGATGAGGTCATATTGTACGAAGACGAACTTGCTGATAACGGCATCACTATGTTATCCTGTAAAATTCGCGTTATGCCAGCCAGGCTACTGTTACTATCGAGATTCTTCCTACGACTCGACAATGTTCTGTTTCGGCTTAGGGATACAAGGGTATATATCGACTTCGAGAACTTGGAGGTGATCAGAGAGTTCCAGTCCAAGGAATTAGACTATGAGACAGTTCGACAGGTATTTCCTTCCCGCCAACGAAATTTAACGTATAAAAAGGAGTGGATAGATAGAGGTTGCGCTGTATCAACCCGAGGAGGCTAATAGTTGCTTTACAGACTCTAGCGACAACGAGAGATGACGTTCCTGCCGTTATGCGTGACCCTAATAGGCTTTCGGAGATTCTTCCTCTTCGCGAAAAGCGTTTAGAACGAGTCATTCTAGGAGATTAGAAAAGGCAACTATAAGATGACAGTTAAATCCTATCTGTGCTCGACCTTGCGCACTTTCACATCGGGTGCGCCGGAAAGGACATAAAAGGGTCCAACGGGACTCTTATCTTAGCGCCCTTTGACTAGCTCGGCCATCGCTGTCTCGTTGTACAACGGCCCTTACCAGGCAGGCCATCTGTGACAGGAGACTGTGGATGCAAGAACCACATATCAATTGTCAGGCTTTGCTGGTATTGGAGTTAGCTAATTGGGTAGTACGCTAACTTTCGTTGGCCTCAGCATCCTGCCGCTCCTCTTCATGAAGACATGCGATTTAAGATTCCTCAGATTCGACAATTTCATTTACCATGTCTATGATCAGGGGATGAATAGCGTCTCTACGATAATGTGGTCCATGTGTAGTTGGACTCGACCGTTTATTACTACCTCCATAGAGGTTCTAGTAGCAGTATCCAATCAGGAAGAGCCGTGTTGTCATTATACTAGGTACTACTAGCCGTCTCTTAGGTCAGCAGACCCACCACGCACTTCGGCGTGTTGGTCTGCCTCACCCAAACGATAATTCCCACCTAAACAATAAATTTGAAGCTATTCAAGCTTCTATATACCACCACTATATCTAATTCTTATTCTGATATTGAGATACAGATTGTACAGACCTGTACAATTATCCAAGACCAGAAAAAGTCTAATATCTCTGCGCTAGCGCGTCAATTTAATATTTCTTATCAATAACTCCGCGCGTATATTTATAGCCGAGTAAATCTTTTCTTATATTCTATCTTAATCAAGATACTTGATAATTTATAAAAAAAGATACTAATTTATTAGATTTATCAGCTTAATAATCTATATAATCTATCTACAGCTGAAATAATTAAGTAGAGTATTAATTAAATACTGCAGCGAAATATAACTGATAGACTATTTTATATAGTTAATAAGAACTGGATTTATTACTTTATTAAATATTTTTCTAAAAAGTTTAAATTTATTTAGTAGAAGTCGAAAGATAAAAAATATCTTAATATAGAAAAT